>NC_053519.1:11407500-11707500 GCF_016920715.1 Anopheles arabiensis
CCATTCTTTTCTACTTTTGTGTCTCGTGCCTGTTTTATTCCAATAGGACACTCGCCGTCGCGACTTCTTGGAGAGCATCATCGGTAATGCACTGCACGTTCGGCAACCGTTGCCTGGATGGGCAGAAACTTCATAACAATCCATCACTTGATCATTCAAGCCATTCAAAACCATCACTCCCACACTGGTTGGAGGTCCCCATATTTAGATTAACTATTCCACACAGCACGTGCCGCCGTTCGCGCGGTGAGAATGACTGAGAACCAACACGCCAACACTGCTTGCCCGACCTTTCCCAACGAAGACGATGGGCAGGAGCATTCCAAACGATCGCCGGAAGCAGAAGTCATCAACTCTTCACAAACACACACAAACATACACAGCTATTCAAAAACACTTAAAATCTGTGGGAGTTCCTCCACTTCCGCACAGCCGTGCAGCGATACAGCGTGTTGATTGGAGTTGTAGGTGGACGAACTTTTCAGAAGTTGTTGGTGTGGTTGAGGACGACCGATTGGAAAGGACAAACCGTAACAATAGTGCATCCTTATAACAAAAACGCACACACACACAACATATTCACCTTGAATTTACTAAACCGAAGATACCCCCAAAGTCACTCCCACGAAAAACAGCTAACGCGAAACTATCAACTCGGACGGACGGCACACCAACTACCCTCAGCCTCGTGCGGACTTCAACTGCAGACTGTGGGACCGGTGTGGACTACTGCGACGCACTACTCAGCCAGGCCCGGACCCAGGGGCCCACCGAGCTGCAGCTGCTTTGGCTCAGTGCGTCCATCCAGCTCCCCCACCACGAGCTCTCTCCTTCGCACTCGTGTGCGCTTTCTCTACTCGCGGTGCCCCTTCCCGTTCCATCACTCGCTTTCGCCGTCCCGTTTCGCTTCGATTCGCAGCCCGGTAGTCAGGGGAATACCCACGGCACAATCATCGCTTTTCGATTCTGTTTTTGTGTTGTTGTGCTTCGCTTACTCGTTGCCGGTGAGGGCGCAGGCGGCGAGAGGCTCCAAGCATTTGGGTTCTTAATGATGACCGCCCGGACTACACTACACCCTGTCAAAAACCTCCACCCCGTCATGACTCATCGTTGGGAGGGGGAGAGAGAGAGGGGCAAAATAGAAAAAGAAAACAAAATTGCTTCGGCAAAATTCTTGCCACTTTGCCGTCCCGAAACCTTGGCAGCAATCGATGCATCCTCCCGTACGTTGCCCGTTCGCCGCTTATCGCCAGTCCAGCTTACTTTCGGCGAGCTGCAGTTGTTCGCCGAAGCAGATGCGGAAAGCAGACTGATAAAGATGACGATGGCCGGTCGCTCCGGGCTTGGCGAAGGTTTTTTCGCGATAAGGGTATGACTATTGGCAATGTTCAACAGCCGCTGGCGTTATCCCCGGGCGTAAACACACAGAGTAAACACACAGAGTAAACACACAAAGTCGCGTGCTTATTTCTGGAGGTTGCGCTGCCGTTTATCTAATGCAAATACTCCGCTTCAAATCGGTACACAAACTTCACGACAACCAACAGAGGACCCAGTTCTCAAGACCTCTGGGAGATATTCAGGAATATCTGTTGGTGGATTTTTCGTTTGTCTGCGGGTGTTGCGCTTGCCCTCGAGCCTTAACACAGGATGTGTCACGTACAAACGCGCACGTCCTGTATGCCATCCATCATTGCTTCAGTCGCACCACTTCGAAAGATGGTGAGGCACGAGGTACGCCACATTTCCATAATGTTAATGCCGAATGCAGCGCGCGCGCACACACACACACACAATGAGGAAAACGGCTTACAGTTTGAGTCGGTGAGTCATACGCGCCACTTCGCCCGTTCCCTTGGCCCTTTCCAACCGACCTAAGAACTGCATCCGGTAAAACTATTGCCATTGGACCTTTGTACATATATATTTAGATTCGTCGTGTTTTCCAGCGTCGTGTGTCGCTTGCTCTGTGCATATGCGGGCCCTCCGCCCGGCAACATGCATGCAGCCAAACAACGCAACGACGTTGTTGAAATTGAAATGCGCAAACAAAACGACCCAAAAAGGAAGTCGAAATGAATTTAAAAAAAACGCACGAGGCGTTGCGCGCGCTCCCTCAAGGTCAAGAGCAAAGACGGAGCAGCAGTCGTTACAGAATAAAAACCTTTATCGCTGTTGTGCGCTCTTAGCTATATCGGGGCGCAGAACTCAACAGCAGAAGAGAGCACATACGCTGCCGGCACTGTTCCAAATTTAAACCATTTCTTCGGGGAAACAGCAACACCGAACCGGCTGCGAAGAATGCACAAGCGCCTCTTCACCGTTCACTGCGGGCCGGGTGAAACCTAACGGTGATCGGTACGGTGAAAGAGAGGTGATCTTTGTCTTGACTGACACGCACACGCACAGTGAAAGCGGGGCGAGAGAGTGTGTAGCCTTGGCGCAAATGAACAACAACACACCAAAAAAAAAAAAAAACAGTCCAACTGGCTGGAAAAGTCGCGCATGCAACACGGTATGGTATCCTCAACACGCGAAGAGACAGCGCGAGGGTCTTAGGGCCGAGGGCATTCCCCCAACGCGCTTCCCTCCTCCGCAACAGCTATTTTCAGCGCGAGTGATCGCAATCTTTCGCGCAATCATTCCCATCTCTTTGTGTTGCGCACTGCCGCAACATCGGTTTTTCGCGATCTCGAGACGCACATGTGTTTCACACCCCTCCCTCGTGCTGCCCTGCACCCACCATCATCCGTATCGCGGTACTTCATATTTTCGCTTCCACTTCGATCTTCCACTACAAAACGGACTACACTACTGCCCAGGCGGTGTTTTCCTTTTTCCCCAGTTTGCACTCCCCCTTTAGTGCTCGTGGATCATCTCTCTTAACGACTTTCTTTTTCTTCTGTTTTTTTTCCTTCTTCTCCTGTGTGTGTGTGTGTGCTCTTTACTAACGGGCGTTGCACTTTTTTTTTCATTGTGCCGGTACTTTTCTCCACTTTATGTGCAAATCGGGCCTAAAGTGAGTGAGTTTGTTTATGGTAGCGTTCACAATCAAGATGCAGACGCAGGGTCATGTAGGGAGTAAAAAACATGTATGTGTACAGTAAACATCAATATAGCTGTTTTTTTTTTATTTCCTCCAATAAGCAAACGCTTCAGAAATCTGAGCACAAACATAGAAGCAAAACTAACATATCGAAGTTAGAAAAAAAAAACATTTTAAATAACACAAATGTTTGGCAAAGAGACGAACAACCAGTGCGCAATGACTGTAGCCCGACCATTGGCTCACCACCAATCTGATTACGCCTTACGAAGCATGGAAGATTGGGAGCAAGATTCGCAAAAGCATCCGAGCACAAAAAGAAGGAAACCCAAAGGAAGGAACCCAAGCACAACGAAGGCCCAATAAACAAATTCGAGCAAGTAAAATAATAGCAACAACAACCAACAAAAAAAAAAACAAAAACACCAAACAATCCAGAGAAAGAAAGAACAACGTTTGCGGCTAATTGACTCTCCATACACCCGGGGGCCGGACTAATGAACACCTCATTACGGGCAGCACCTTTCCAGGAGCAGGACAGAGGAACAGGAAGGAAAACAAAGGAGAGGAGAAAGGGCTGCGCGCTAAACAACAATGCGCACTCTGTTCATTGAGGGCTGCTTCCCTGCTGCCCTCATCATGTGCAATCGGCGCAACCCCTTCTTTTTGCTGAGCTAAATCTGCGCGCCGCGATCAATATTTGCACCATTCTCCCCTCCCAGGGTTGAAGATAACCACACACACACACACACACACACACACACACACACACACGCATTCATCAAAAATCTGCTTTTACAATGAGGTGAAATGTGGATTGTAATAAAAAAAAAGTGATTGCAAGCGCATATACTGTTTGTTTCCTTCTTTTTCCGCTGCTTATGGCTCTTGACACTCGGTTGCCAATTAATCTACGACCTTACTGAATCAATGAGAGGGGGGGGGGTGGCTGATCAGGGAGAGGGGGGGAGGAGTTTTGGGGTGAAAAAGATGATGTACCACACTGCACCGTTACAGGCACAACCCCTCCCCTCCCTCTTTGTATATGGCTTTAAGCCCTGAAAGATTTCTATTTTTTACTGCTGCCTTCGATTATCATCTTTGTGAGTTTATAAGCTGTTGTTTTTCTACTTTTTGTTTTTGTTTTTTTTTTTGTTTTTGCTAATGCAATGTTACAATTCCGTTTTTTATAGCACCCCTTGCGTTCCACCTGTTGTTTTACTATCAGTTTTCTTTCAAATTGTAAAACATCGCATTGGTGCCATACTACAAATCTGGTCCTTCGAGCCGGATCAACACTTCTTTTTGGCGATGTTTTTGCTTTTTTACGACCCCAAGCATTAGGGATGATTTTTTTTGTTTTGTTTTCTGCTGTCTCTATGCTTCTTCCCGCACTCATTAATCCACCACCTTATCCTCCCCGCCTGCTAATCTCTATCTCCTTCTCCGTTCGTCATCAATCATTAGAGCCACATTTTTTTTTCCATCGGTCATTCCAAGAGGAAAAGAAAACGGGGAGAAGACAGCGAGCGCAAATGGCCTCGTTTTTCTCTATTGCTTTTACTGTTGTAAAACTCCTCTTCTTCCTTTCTTCTCCTTTCCCATTTTTATTTCGGCCAGTGTGATTATTTATTTACACTTAATTTTCCACTCGCCGGACCCAATATATATACACGGACCGTGGTGCACCGTTGCCTAATTAGATGTAACTGTAACCGAAGCCAGGGAGAAAGAGCACGAGAGAGAGAGACATACAGAGAGAGAAAGGCTTTCGCTTCGGGGCACAAAGGCTAGAGGCAGCACAGCTGAAAGAAATGGACAGAGCGCAGCAGTAAGCAACGAACCCTCCAAACCGAGTGCAAGAAAAAAAAAGCACGTACACTAACTGCACGCGAAGAAAAATTGGAAAATCCCTGCCAATTCGCCGGCTGCTCCCGTTCTTCCCTTTTCGTCATATAGCCCCTGGCATGCTGTGTGTGTGTGTTTGTTGCAAACGGGGCCGAAACGGGATTTATTTGCAAAACGGTATCGAACAAACAGTGACCGAAAAATCGGACACCATACACCCATCCCACCCCTTCCCCCAATCACGCACACACACATAAAGAAATAGGCATTTGAATTGCATTTTGTGATTTCCTTTCCCTCTGCATACCGTTCAAATTTCCAATCCATATTGCCGTTAAAATGGTGAATAAAATATGATGCCTGTTGGTGCCAGGTGGTAACGGGGGGGGGGGGAGGGGGTAAGGTGGGCAGGAAGGAAGCTAAAAACTGCACCATTCCTTTCGCCACTTCCGCTTCAGAAATCATGCGGAATGAGGTGGAGAGATATACATTCTTACGGTTATTATAATTTTCTTCACTGTATTTGCGTGTGTGTGTGTGTGTTCTACACGTTCCCAACCCAGGGAAAAGGTTAAATTGGCCACCGCACGCATTAGAAAGGAATGATTTCCTCCGCATCGGAATCTGTAAAATTGCATTACCTTTTGTGTCTGATTTGTGCTTCAACAAAAAAAAAACACAAAAGCGTGCTTCCGATTGAGAATGGCAACGAGAGAGCCGCATAACATTTCCGGACCAAAGCTCGGCACTACTCGGGGAAGCGGCGAAAAAGAAAACAAATAACGACTTGCTGTATTGCATTCACCGGCCGTTAACGTGCCTAATGAGATGCAAGCCCGCTGTATGGGATAGTTCACAAGGTAAAGCGCATTCCACTTCAGCTGGAATCATCTTCGTGCCTTTTTTTCTCATTGCGAAGGCTGGCACTCTGCTGCCGGCACTCGTCATTCGAAATGTAATAAAAGTGTAAAAATAGAATGAGTCATGGCGAGCGGAAACATAAATGTGCCCGGGCAGTCGAGCGGGCGAGCCTAGCGGGAAGTACTGCGGGAACAGCACAGATGACTCAAAACCCTCCTGAGCGTTTGTGTGTGTGTGTGTGTGTGTGTGTGTGTGTGTGTGTGTGTGTGTGTGTGTGTGTGTGCTAAAAGTGCAAATCGAGCTCGCCTCTCAACGTGTGCTCGGGGTTTTACGGCCCGCAAAAACCCTTACAACCCTGAAGCCGCTGTTCTGCCCCTTGATGAGTGATGGCACTGGATGGAAAAAATGGAAAGAAAATAAAAATATTCACATACTCCCTCGATATGTTTCTCCCAGGTCGTTCCGCGTTCCGGGGAAAATAAACCCAACCCCAACACACAACACATGCTCGGCAGACACACACACACACACTCATCTGCCCGAGAATGCAACAGTCGCTGCTGCTGCCTAGGGAGCATCATACAGCCATGGGTGCAAGGGCGTGAAAACCCCTCATGCCATCATCTGTGCAGCACATTGTTATGTCCTCGCTGGGCATACTGGGTAACCTAAGGGATCAACATCCCACGTATCGAAGAGTGTGTAGCCTTTGTATGCATTTTCCAGACTCGCACACTTCACCAAACATTGGTGCGCACGCGGCAGTGCGAGCAGGAGCATCAAAGAGAAAACCCCCTACAAAACAGGGAGCATTGCGCAGTGGAAGTTTCCGCTGACAGACACCAAAGACAAACACAGACTCTGCGCAGTTTGGGAAAAGCCGGTCCCTAAAGGTAGACAAATAAATATGACTGTTTCCTCGTTGCTATTTCAGCGTTTCCTGTTGCAGTTGATATCCTCAAGATACTGTCCCGAAATTCATGTGCTACATTAAATTCTATTCGAAAGAAGTTCAGGGAAATAATGTACAGCGCTATGGGAAGGGAAACTGCTATACCCGTACCTCAGTCTCTGGAAACTATTCGGAAAAAGTCATTTTTCGAAACAACAGGATGACTTGCCCATTACTCAGACGTTGCTAGGATACAGCGGTGCCAGGGAGCCCGCAGGACGCGTTGACATGGCAATACACTTTCCCTTTCTCGTTTTATCGCTCTCGACGCGGTCGCTTCCTACAGCGGTTGCGCAGTGAAGAACGAACAGTTCGGACGAGCTAGGAAACAGCGAGGTTGATGTACCTCCCTGTGTCGGTAGATTTTTTTTTCCTGTGCTATACCACACCCAGATGACGGCAGCTCCGGGCAAAACAGGAATCCTTAAAGCGACATTTCCTGACGACCGACTCAGATGGGGCGTTGGTCCAGGTTTTCTTGAAGTTAGCGCCGCGCCGCAAAAAAGACTTCTTCAGCCTTCCAACGGAACAACAAAAAACTACCGGCAAATGGAACAGAAGGTACTATCAGAATCTCCCAGTTCCTCGCCAGAGGTAATTCCCTAAAAATATACACCACACAACAATCAATAATGCATAGAGAGTTCAATAGCCGCGGCTCAATCTTTCTCTCGCAACATCGTTCTAGGGAAGGAAGCTTTTTTTCTTTTCTTCTTCTTCTTCTGATGGATCTTCTCGCCCACGCACTCTAAATCAGCCCGCTGGGTGAAGAAGGCAGCAGTGATCGAACGGGAGGAGTGGTTTGTTTGTTGTTTTCTTCTTTATTTATAGCCATCGTCGATCTCTCGCCGATGGATTTAACCCCGTGTCGGAGCGATAGCAGGAGCGATTGATGCCCTCGAAGAGTCGAGGAGCTCGGGTCATTCGATTAATCGCTCCAGAGGGTCGTTTACCTATACACTCGGTTGCGTTTTCATCTTCCCCCAGCAACTCACTCACACACTATCTGGGGCGTCAACCCAACATAACGATCTTCAACTGTCAGTATCAATCTTTATGTTATGTTATTGTTACAACCCGGGTTTGTTGAAGGGCATGGACTTTCAACTAGTTGCAGAGTGACATCTTGGAAATTGAATTTAATGTCCAGTTAATTGCTTTCGGCAACTATACAGTTTTAAAGAAGAAGCATTGTGGTACATCGATGCTCCATAAAGGATCAATGTCTGGAGAAGATATATTTCCAATGTAGTTGAACAGAACGCTGCCTAGCGTACTCTTCTTAGTTTGGTTCATGTAGTTTCTATCCCAGGAATCGAGAAGTAAAAGTCCCCCAGCGCCAGCAAGTACCGTTTTTCTCTGGAGTGACGTTGGAGATGCCGGAGATCGTAGATGACGGATCTCGCACCGTCATTCATCAAAGCGCTGGAGCTAGGCATAGGAATTGAGCCAAAGAGAGAGAGAGAGAGCTCGACGGCACACGCAATCGTACGCGCCGCACCAGAGGTACGCAGAGAAACTAACTGTACCCGTGGCGCAATTGCCCAGAGCCGGTGGTGTTTGTGTTACGCTTCTGCGATTACGCTTCAGACCACCACTTCGCCATCATCATATGCCCGTGAAACGAGATGCACTCCCCCTGCTCGCCGAGCCCCTACACTCTGTTTCTGCTTCTTCTGCCCGGGGGATCAGATCATTGGCCGATCCACATTGCAGACGGCTCGCTTCTTTCCTCCACTTCATTCCACCACTGTTCAAGCCACATCGGCCTGCTTCTTGCAGAGCAAGTTGGCCATGACCGTGAGGAGCAGAGCGAGCGAAACGGAAGGCTGGCAGACGCGTGCGGAGGAGGCAGTGCGCGTTTTGTACCGCGACGTCTCGAAAGCCCATTGTTGTGCGCTACCTCCAAAACACGTTGATTATTATCACACGCAATGGCAGCAAAAAGCACCCCGCCCCCTTCGGCTGGGCAGAGCACTCAACCCAAGCCGCTAAACGTGACGTGCGGTTAAGCACACACAATTGGTTGACACAATGCAGCGCGTTGCACTAACGAGGTAGTGGTTAGCGATAGTAGATGATTCAAGATTCAAGATGTGCAATCTGCATGCCAAATTGCACTCCTGCCCCTAGCCGCTCCAGGCACCCCACCCTCGTAGCGCTGTTTTATTAACTCCCTGTGCACAAGGGATTTCACACAACCTTCTTGTTTCGGAACAGACGACGAACGCGCAGAGAGTGCGAAAGGGAGAAACCGAGCGAGAGAATCTTACAGACCATACCATCGCCATGTTGGCTTGCCGCACAATACGACAAGAGCAAGTCGCAAGGCCCAGGTTTCCCTCCCGGGTTTACAACAGATATAACACAACAGACGGAGTCCCTCCCCACTCCAACCTCTACCTTTTGCCAAACACGCGCTCAAGTAAGCTTTTTCTCAAAACGCACTCACACACACACACAATATGCCCCCGCCCCACATCCAGCGTGTCTGGGTGCATTGGTGCTGCACATGTGCATTGCGTGCATGCCTTCAATAATCCCCCGCACCTACTCTCTCCTGAGGGGTGGGGTCTAAGGGGCGGGGGGGGGCTTTTTGAGGAATAAGGGCAAAAGGAAAGGTGTAGGAAATTGGTCCGCCTGGGACTGACGAACGCTCAAGATAGTTAAGTAGCACCCTCTCACGGCCTCCCATGCGCAGCCACTTAATCAAGCCCCTAATATAAAACACACTGCGTGGAGCTGCTGCGTGGAGGAGCAGGCCTATTTGTGGCGTGGAGGGAGAAAATTGAAAGAAAAACATGAATAAAGCACCCATCCATCGCCCTGGCTCCAGGTGAAAATCTCATCCAAAGTCCACACGCGCCTTCCCGGGCCGCGCGAGGCGCGTTCAAACAAATCCATCATCACAGCGGCGAAGGCCCAGCTTTCCAATATCCAAGTCCGAACCTCACCCCCTTACCCGTCTTCCCCAAAAGCTGTAGGCTCTCCCCTTTGCGTTTGCGTGTTGAGATAAGCGAAAGATGCTATCGATTGCACCGATTGTGGGCTGGCGAGTTTTGCTCTGCTCAGGTTGTAAGTGAGGTTAGGCTGCATTACACCACACCACACGCGGATCGGATAATTATGGCAGCGCAAGGCCCTGCAGAGCTCGCATGATATCATACACCCGGATCCAGGGCGTTGTGTCATTCCAGGCATCACATATACATACACACGTTTCAAGATGCCACACAGTAGCTCCCGCGCATCCACGGAGCTGTTGCAGTTGTGCTCCCAAAGCACATTACGTTACGGGCGAGCTTTGCTATCCATCACCAGGAGTTGGGCCTGGGTCCGGCCGCGTTTGGCCTGGACCAGACTGATGGAAACTTACAGGCATAAAATAGGTCGGTGCCAGAAGCCGGAGGACCGGTGTGACACCAGTTCCAGCAACAGCAGCTCCCTCCGCAACTCGTTTGGTATGAGCGTTCAGGTGCGACACACTGCCAATAACTCTGGAAGCGCACGGAAACAACAAACCGTTCAAAGATGCAAGAAGACATTAGAGGAGCTGGACCTGTTCTACCATCGCCCTTCTCTGAAATCGTAACGATCCGTAACCAATAGCAGCAATCTTCTATTTCCCAAGTACATTACTTACTCTCCCTCCCTCTCTCACTCGCTTTCTATCCCTGTCTCTGTTTCCAAGATCTCCCAATAGCAACAACAGAAACGCACAAGTCGATCGATGACTCTCTACGGCGCGCGTGTGCCGCATCGCACGAACCGGATATGCGCTCACTTGCTCCGGATTGGAAAATACATATTAATTCGCAGCAATCAACAGCACGTACGGGAGAGAATGGGCGCAAGAAGCAGCAGCAGAAAGGCATGGGATAGTTTATGGAGCCTCTCGTCGGAACGCACCGCCGCAAACCCGCACCGGCAATATCACCGTTTATATTTTTTTTCGGGTGCCCCCCAACATGACCACATTTTTTTTTTTTTGTTACAAACCAACCAAGCGGACATAAAATAGATAGTGTAAAGCATGTGAGTGTGTGTGTGTGTGTCTGTGCATTAATAATCTGTCTCAAGATCAATATAAATCCCTATTTTCTATAGCGTTGGGAGAGTAAATGGGGGAGAGCGGTTAAAAAGACACCGGTAAGACAGCCGAAGCAAACCGGAACAACCGGAGCTGAAAGCCCGAATCACAATTCCGTCAGCAACATCGTCGGTGGGGAGTTGGATATCCGAAAATAAAAATAAAAAGTTGGAAAGAAAACCCAAACCTTCAAAGTCGATGACATCTCAGGCGAACTTTGTAAAGCGCAACGACTGCTGCTGCCAGAGAGGGGGGGGGGGAGACGAATTTTTGGAAAGTCATGTCTGCGGATCTCCCGGGTTTCGGAGTGGATTTCCTTTTCAAACTGTGCGCAAAACAACAAAAAAACTGTCAAGCACACACCGAACCTACAAACATTTCCAAGTGTCCATGTCAGCCGTTCCCCTGCGGCTACCCAGCGTGTTCGTACAATATGGGTGCATTAAATGTTTTTTTTTCTTTTCCTTTCCATTCGACTTCCTTCTACACTGGCCAAACATTAGGCCCAAAATGGAGCTGCGTAGGATAATCGGTTTTCGCGCTGGCTTTCAAAATTTACCGAGAACTCTTCTCGTTGGGGCATCCGTGGAACGGGGAAACCGGGAACGGTAGAAATTCGAAACGCATATTGAAGTTATTACTACATCGCCGCGCGTGCATTTCCCAAGGTTCCGGCGGGGCGCAGGATCTGTGGCCCTCAGTTCTTCAAGGTCCAACAGATCTCGTGGCATTGCGGGAAGATATGCGGAGGTAAAGCGAAACATCACACAAGGCTCTCTATCTCTCTCTCTCTCTCTCTTTCTCTCTATTTTACATCACCGATATCTAACGAGTTCTCAGCGCATTTTTTTTTGGAGGGGAGTCAGCCGCAGAAGAATCCGGATAATTGGGCAACCGAACTCCATTGGGCAGGCAGGCACTGCTCAGCGCCATCAACAGGCGTGGCAGCTACAATTCCCGAATGTACCGGTCCGGCGGAGTGAAAGACCCCGGACAAGAGCGAACAGTGAAAAAAAAAATACCACCACCAGCACCAAACCGTGCATAATTATCCTTTTCGTGCCAGGTGGTACGTTGGGGGCATCGTACAGGAATTCCGTTGCATTAGTGCGCTCGAAGCAACCAGAATCCCGCCTGCCATTAATGCTACTCGGACAGCTCAAGGCGAGTGTGGATGTGAGTTTGAATCGTGTAAAAAAAAAAAAACATGTAGAGAGCGAGGACTTTGGAGCATGAAGATGTTTGGTCAATGGTTTTTCGACTCAACAGAACAGTGGCGATAGATTCTAAGCTACATGTCGACCTGACTTCCTGCTTTCAGTCACTGACACCTGCTCAGGAAAGTGGCAGCGTCGCTGCCTGTCTCGGAAGTGTCTACAAAGCAAAATGCTACCAGAAATTTGAGCCCCAGCAAACAGCAAGTGATGTCGACTTCACCGGTCAAAGTGTGACATCGTCCAAACACCTGATCTTCATCTGATCGGATATTCGCCCCCACGGTTGGCGGATCTTTCCATGGCTGTCCAATAACAAAGGCTGTCGAAAATTGAGCTAACATCGAATTGAATTAACCTCTCCTGCCTCATTTCTTCAGGATATCGCCTTCCGGCTGTCAACTTCTTCGCAGTCGCACCAGGGTCCGGAGTCGAACGGAACCGTGTGCCGTACGGGCAATCCCGCCACCGACACCAATGCGCGGCTAATGGTTCGTGAAACCGTTTTCCTTTGCTGCTCAGTTTCCGCGCATTAGTTCGCCGGGGGGGGGGGGCACAAATCCCTGGCGAGGGCAGGCGGTGGGCGGGCTAATGTTTCCGCCGCGCCTGCTGCTGCCTCCGATGGTGTGACGTACATCGAAGAGCACATTTTTTGCACATTCTTTTCCACAACTCCTTCTCCATATTCTCCGAGCAAAACGAATTGGCGTAAGAAGGCCCACACAGCACCGCAGAGAGGTTGTTTGAGGTTTATTTGCTTATTTTTATTTTTTTTTTTTCGATCCGCGGGCTCTTTCTCGATGCAAATATTGTTCCAGAACCGAGCCACAGATGCTTCTGCCGGGCCTTATTATCCACAGCCTCCGTTTGTTGTACTTCACCGGTAGCGGGGGGAACGGGGCCGGAGAAGACTCTTTAATGAGCAGGGGCCGAGCGCGCGCGCGCGCGCCGGCTCTCTCAAGCTACATAGAAAAACATGTTTCGCTTATCGGCCTGCGCCGCTGCTGGCGCATTTGTATGTCCGAGCATTTTTTTTTCGTTGCTTTGCTTTGTTATGTTTCTTTTTGCTGTTGCTTTCGCTGCCCTCGTTTGCAACCGTTTTTTTTTGTCTACACGCTTCTCTGGGAGAGTTCGAGGGAAAGATTCGTATTGCTGGTTCAACATCAAAGAAAAAAAAAGGGGCAACACACCAAACGGAGCTCAAAAGTGGAAAAGTAAAAGAAAAAATAGCGGCGCTTCTACCGAGAAGCAGCCAGGCAGCATGTTTTGAGTGAGTTTTTTTTTCCTTCTTTTTCTTTAAACCCTTATTATTATTTTGTTTGCTTGCTTCCTACATTAACCACCGACCAGGATATGCAAGAGAAATCCCCTGCAGCGAAACAAATACCATATGCAGGGGGGGGGGGGGTAGGGAAGACAGGGAAACCGTTGGATGGATTCGGACTGAAATCCATGGCCACGTGTTTTTGGAGCACGTGGTGCAACACACAATCAATAAAAAGTCGGAACAAATTACATGACATTCGCAGATAAATGTTTTTTGTAAAATACTTGCAATCATTCATAATAATAAAAAAAAAACAAAACAAAACAAAAAATCACCCCCAACAAACGAACGATCGCAATCTTCCGGTTTTCTGAAAGCACCAAAAAAAAAAAAGGAAGACAAGTTTGCGAACGTGATAATGGAAAGGTATGCGAAAAACCGCAGAAGCGTGTGCTTGAGCTGCGGTAAAGAATAATTAGCGAGCGAATAGCATGCGAGCAACAGTAAGAAAGGAACGAACAAAGCTCATTTCGCAAGAAGAAAACGGCAGCACAGTTGAACGCATCAAACGACTCGCAGAATCAAAGGCCGGGATGAGTCAGCCGGCATGAACGGCAAACGAGCAAAAAAGGCAGTTGCATTGACATCGGCTCATTCACGTAAGAGCGGTAAGAGCGAAAGAGCAGTTCGTCGCTCACGCCACTCAATACCGACGTTAGACCGTGGTGACGGGGCGAGCTTTGCATTGCGTGCCCATTCGCCTGTACACAGCCGCCGCTCACTACGCAACACCGCTCACACAGGTGAAAGATATTGCATTTAGAATTATTATTATTATTATTATTATTTTGTGCTTAAGATGCAAACGCACACCTCAATGAGATGCCCTGTTCCTGTTTGAAAAGAGATTTTAAAAAACATACACACACACACACACACATACAAAACGCACCGTTTATGCCTTCTCTTGGGAGTGTAGCAGCGAATGACTGAGATCAGGTCCCCCCCCCTTGAGACTTCACTTCTTTCGGGCCTTTTTTTTTGCTTAATTTGGCAGTTTTAGAATCGAACGCGCAGGTTAGGCAGCGAAACCTTCGAAACATTGCCGATTATTGCCCTTTTTTTCGCAAATTGCACAACCGTACACATGTGTGTGTGTGTGTGTGTGTGTGTGTGTGTGTGTGTGTGTGTGTGTGTGTGTGTGTGTGTGTGTGTGTGTGTGTGTGTGTGTGTGTGTGTGTGTGTGTGTGTGTGTGTGTGTGTGTGTGTGTGTGTGTGTGTGTGTGTGTGTGTGTGTGTGTGTGTGTGTGTGTGTGTGTGTGTGTGTGTGTGTGTGTGTGTGTGTGTGTGTGTGTGTGTGTGTGTGTGTGTGTGTGTGTGTGTGTGTGTGTGTGTGTGTGTGTGTGTGTGTGTGATGGTGTATATGTTTTGGGAAAATTCACTTCCTCCTGGGGTTGATTTTAGCACATGCGGCAGAGGGACATGTGTGTTCTTGCTTCTCTTTCTTTCTTTTTTATTCTTTTTTTTTTATTTTTTCCCTTTTTTGGTTAAACATCCTTCCGTTTCGAGCCTCAAGGTCCATTTTCCATTCTTTACGCTGCTGCTGCTGCTCCGCCGCGGCGTTACGCGTTACGCTTTAATGCCGCACGGATGCGCAGAGGCCCGGCAGCAGCACCGAGCCCGCGCGGGAGGAAACGCGAAGCACACACACAGACACAAAGAAAAGGTTCGTTGCACGCGCTGCTGCTTCCCTTTGCGCAGTGACGGTGGTGCGATACCCGCCTTCCACCTTTGCAGACACACCTTTCGGAAGAATTTTCAAGTTCGGTGTGTATACCCAAAACCATTCCCGGGGGGCCTTTCCCTTTGTTCGGTTAATCAAATCACCCGTATTCCGGGGTTCGGCAAGGGCAAGGGCCGAACGGCGCAATGCACGGACAAACACCGAACAGGGAAGTAAGCTACTCGAAACGGTCCAAAGACTTATGATTTGTTCCTTTTTGTTTCCCTGTACTTTTTTTTTCACGCAACCGCCTAGGGTGTGTGCTAGGACATCACCGGCCCGGGAATGACGTGTTCGGGGAGAGGTATTTTATGTTTTGTCTGGACAACATTGAAATACACACATACAGGGGGGGGGGGGGGGGATATGATATGCCAGCGCATTCAAACATGGTAACTATGATGGGCCACAGAAAAGACTTAAAATGTGTTGTGGAACGCTAAAATAAACGTTTATTGGAAAGAATTTTGTGTGGCGACAAAACTGAAACCCGTTCAAAGCGACAAAAAATGCAATTCAACCACATGCAAAGGGTGTCTGGAAATGTCCTGCCCAACAGTACCTGAGCAGAGGCTCAATTTACATTTCCACCTCCGCAGAATTGTTTTCCAAACGTTTCTCAAAACGTTTCCCGAAACAAGGGCAGGGTCCCTAAAGCAGACCCAGGATAACACACACCCACCCTTCCCTTTCACCGTTAGACACACAAACACACACACACACACCTACATACTGACAGACGCACAAAACCGGACAAGCGCTTACGCACTGAGAAAATGTCCCTGCCCAACAAACATGCGCAGACAGAATGAAGCCATCACAGGACGAGGGCAACGGCACAAGCAAAAAAAAAAAAGCATTGCCACTTTTGCACCGGTACAACACACCGGCCGGTCTCGACGACCCGTCTGCATTGTTTTGCGAACGAAGGAAGTTGTAATTATGGCGATATTTGTGTGTGTGTGTCTTTTTCCCCCTTTTTTTTTAACAATCCTTACAAACTATTACCTACCGCGGAAGGACGCCTGCTGCTGGTGCCGCTGGCGGTGCGCGTGTGTTGGTGGGCTGTCGTGAGTTGTTGGTGGACGTGGAGTAGTGCGTAGAGCGGGTACAGGAAGTTGCTAGTAGACTGGAGGGAGGCTGCGGTGCCTGGCGATTGGCAACGCTTTTCTCACACACGGCCGGAAACGGTATCTTGTGTGCACTTGTTTTCTTTCGATGGCTTGCGCGAGGATTGAGGGCAGATTGAGTTGGTTTGAGATTTACCGAGAGGACACCACTGCGAGCAAAGCAAGGGGATGGTTGCGGTTAAACTTTGGTTTTGGTTTGTTTTTTTTTTTTTTGTTTCCTCTGACGACACTTTCGCGGCAACACGAGACACTAACTACCCGCAACAACAAGAACAACAACAACAAAAAAAACCGGGGATATTCACTGTTTCGCTGGCGCTGGCGAGAGTTTGTTTCACCTGGACGACGACCGCACGACGCCTTGAGGTTTTGATATTGGGTTTGATTGAATATCACCACACCGGGTCCCGTTCGCTGCAGCAGGTGACCAAAACAGACACGACAGAGAGGGGCGGATGGGTAGGATGGGGATGGGGTTGAGATCTGGCAACAACACACCGAGCGAGGGTTGGCACACGGGGGGTGGAAACGAGTGGCCGTTTGGCGTTTGCTTCGACTCGAGAGGCTGCACACGGAGAGAAGGAGCTGACCGGAGCGTACCACTTGGCTGACGGAGCACAAATGAAGTTGGTCGGCGAGCCGCTTACACAGTTATTAGTAACGGGGCGCATCGGCCGACACGCACCACACCACCACTACACCGCGGGCTTGTCGCACGCGCACACCAACACAGGCGAAACCACCCGCAACGCGCTGTGCAGCAGAGAGAGAGAGAGAGTGAGAGAGGCCGAGGCAAAACGAGAAAAAGAGCGAGCGAGAGAAAGAAAGCGCAAGCGAGAGAGAGAGAGAGTCGCTCGGCATTCTCCCGAAATTGAACGCAACCGGCAGCAGCAACGCGTTGCGGAGGATGCTGTGCGGCCGGGTAGGCAGCCGGGAAGCCTGGAAAACGTGCCGTGAGCCGCAAGAAATGGAAATCCCTTTTTGGGAAGGGAAGGTGTGCAGGTTTGCAGCCCGGTGCTGCCTTCTCTGCAAACCGGAGAAAAGCGCGACAGAGATAGAACGACTCTGGACGCCGCCCGACAGCTTCCCCGGTGGAGGAGGGACGGGGCAAGCGTTTTGCTGCCAAAGCTCCAACCAACCGCGCGCGGTGAGCAGTGTGAATGTGAGCGTTTCCTCTCACCGATCGGATTGATTCGTTAATGCAGGGTTAGTTTCTACTTTGATTTGGTTTCCTTGTTTCCTTTTTTGCCGAATAGTTTTAAGCTGTCCATTAGGAAAATCACTGTTATGTTGAACTATTATTATTATTTTTTTTTTATAAAACAAAGAACAATTTATTCACACTTATAACAAAAATTTCTTATTGGCTAGCTTAAATCTATAATAATTCTTGTTTAACATATTATGTTTTTCAATTGATTTTTGCCTATGCTATTGGTGAAATTCTCTTTGTAAATAAATATTAAATAATTGATAAATAATGACATAATTTTAGCTCTTTTTCTTTTTTATATTATTCATATCTGGTTTTATATGCAAGTTCATGAAAATTTGGTTTAATATGCAATTCGTTTGTTTTCATTCCGAATTTAAATTTAATTTCTTCTGTCATAATTTTTCCATTTACCAAAAGATAATAGTAACTTTGTTGTTTTGAATTCATTTTGTTATTATTAATATTACGCCATATCTTGTTCCAATGCAGTGATGGTGTTTTAGATTGAATATGTGGTAGAGGAAGCGAATCCATAACTTTTTTGTAAATTTCTTTTGCTGAAGGATTATTTTTATATCTATCATTTAAATAGGCTAGTTCAGTTCTTATTGGCACTAAACAAGGATAGAATGATGGAAGATCTTTAATGTGAGGTGGATTTTCTGTTTGATTCAAGAAGCTTTTTGTAAATGGCATGTGTTGTTTTTCAATTAGGTGTCGGTTGATCAATAATGTTTTAAGTTTGAGTTCTGGTATTAGCAAGTTAAGACCTCCCGTGGCTTTGTTTAGAGCAAGTTGTTGCATTTTTACTCTTGGCCCTCCATTTGACCATATGAATATTCCCAGATAGAATGTAAGCCTCCCAAGATGGTATTTGCTTATTGTCATAACTGATCCAATGTACCACAATTTCGATGTTAGGAAAGTATTGGCTAGTATGACCCGTTGCTGAATGTTGAGCTCCCTCATTCTGTGCTGTCTTACTAATTGAGCAAACTTATGTGTTGTCGCTTCCCAATTCAATTTCATCGTCAAACGAAATGAGTTTGTGAATAGAATCCCTAAGATTTTGATATTTTTTCTCTGTTTTCAATCCATTCTGTGTTGATTCTATTTTGATTATTGACTACTCTTATGTCCATTGCCAGGGATTTGTTTGTGTTAAGCTTTGCTTCTGACTCAGTTTCGTATTCCTCGAATGCTTTTTTTATGTTGAATATTTTATTAAGATCTGTTGTGATAATAGAAATGTCATCTGCATAACAGTTGACTAAATCATTCTGACTGTTGCATATGTTTTCTAATTTGCATAGAAGCGGGTGTATATACAAGGTAAATAAATGCATTGCCATGGGGTCTCCTTGCCTTACCGATCTTTGTATATGAAGTTTTTCTTGGAGGGATCGATTTATGTACAATCTTGAAGTAGATACTGAGTAAATTTTTTTGATGAGCGTTATAAAGCATATCTCCGAATCCGCGTATAAGAGGTACCGTGTATCTCGGGGACTACCTGTACAGTTAAATACCGTTCTGATTCAAATTACGGACAGCTTTAAACTCCGGACACTCGGCATGTTTTCAACTCATCTCTTCATATTTGATTCCTGGCCATGCCGCTTTTAAATTTTTAAATGATTGCTATGACGTACAAGAATCAGTTAAAAAGGTGTCTGGCCACTAGTAGGTCCTGCTGCCAAATAAATAAATATAAATAAATTAAATAAATATTTTCTACAGGTCAGTTCGCCACCGGAGGCATTCTTAGCTTGTTTGCTAAAAACCGACGCCAGTGTAAATTTGTCTATAATTTTTAATAATCGCGTCCACATGCATTGAAGTACATCGGAATTCATTGTAGAAGTAGTTATCATCATGATAACTGCAGTGTTTTATCATATGGTGCTCTAAATATTATTAAAACACGTATTTAATGCTGTGATTTAATACTACGAGGACCGACATTCTGAATCAAGTGTTCAGACCAAATTTTCAAACAAATTTTCAATTAAAAGTTTGATTTTTGATTTCAATTTTGTCCAAAATATGAAACATGAAGGGAAAACCGTCTGGAATATGAATCAAAATATTCCTGTAAGTTCATGAGTTTTTAAAATGTTTCGAGTAAAATTATCGGAAATCTTTTGTTTTTTTTCAATTTAGAAGTTTTGCTCCAGTAAAGTGAGTTATAGAGAGGCTTGACCGGAAAAAAATGAATCAGTAAGAATATATTAAATGCCAAAAAAGCCTTCAATATCCGCAGTTCTAAGCGAAACGGTACATTTTACAGCCATTGTTACAGCCTGAAAACACGTGCCAACTTTTTTAAAACCATTAAAATTTCCAAGATTGGCAAAAAAAGGTTTAATTCAAATTCTTTCATTGCCTATTTTTATCTACTTAACTTAAATCTAATCTTTTACGGGACAAACAGTTTCAGACATTACGTTAAATTTTGTAAATAAAGCGATTGACTTACAGTCTTACAGCTTTAGAGGCAAAACTGGATGCGCACTGTCAACAGTTTGTGCTTTAGAGACAAAATAGGTGAGTGAAGGCCAGCATTTAGTTGCAACGACTGTAGAAAAAGGAAATTAAGCTTTGCTATCGAATACAATAGTGCCAAAAGCCAACGTGCTAATCACATAAAAGAAAACATTAGAAAAACGGATTTCAAAATCCATCGACCATACCGGACATTACAGCTATGTGTCAACCGTGCCAGGGAAAGGAAAATAACAGATCTTGTGCTTGTGCGCATTTCCTCGTCCATCTCGCCCAGCACAGACACAAGCAAGCGTAATGTCAGGGCATCTTTTTTTTATTTTATTGGCACCCCTGTGTTGGCGAGGTCTATGAGCAGCTCGGATTGAGGGTGAGCTGTGCGGTCGGGACTGCCCGGAAGGTGTGATTAAAAAATAAATAATCAGCTGCAATCACCCACCAGCACTCGCTCAACCGCGACACGGAAGTCGGATGCGGCAAGATCGATTGATTCGATACAGGATCTCCCGCACTTCCCTCCCCAAACGAAGCAGAGAGAGAGAGAGAGAGAGAGAGAGAGAGAGAGAGAGAGCTGTAGGGGTGAACGAAACCGCGAAGCAAAGGTGAACTGAGCATTGGAAAGATGTTGCGAATAGATGAAAAAGAAGGCAAAAGAGAGCGAATGAGTTTGACTTGCGATAGTATGGCGGTGGAAATTTTGGGGAAAAACTGTTCAATCTTCTCCTTCCTGTGCGCGTGCCGAGCGGAAAATGCAAATGCATCGTGCTTGCCTTGCAGCGCTTGACCAGAGTGAAACGAAAAGGAAAAAGGGTTACCATTTGAAAGCTCATGAAATTTTATGGCTCTTCGATACTATTCCGATAAATTCGGAGAAACGTCACCCGTACATGGTGGAAAGCGTTCCCATCATCCGTCCGCCCCCGATCGAGTACTCTTGTGCAGCTACGTTCGGCAGATGATAAATCATTTTTCACCATTTTATTTGCTGCTTTGTTTTCTAGGGCAAAAACGCAAACTTTTAACTCCGGCAGGCACACGGGCACACATTGCGTTTTACTTGTTTTTTTTTTTTTCATCATCAGTACAGTATAGTGATCACATGAAACCGCAATGGGTGTCTCTAGCGAGGGAACTCGCTTTCACGCCTCGGCTAAACAAGATACGGTTTGAGGGGGTGTACGGAGTTCGGGGTCGAAAAAGGGAAGCGTCAAAATTGCGATCGTCAAGCACGCCAGCACACCACCGCCCGTAACGGGTGATAAAACCTACTCGTCCATTTAGCCAACCGACTCCGGGCTTTTGGGTCCGTGCGCTGCCCACATTCCAGGGCATTGTTTTCCGGAGCGCAACGAAACGCCTTGATAAATCATCCTCACGGTTGTGGAACGTGCGCGCGCGGGGCCTTTTGCCGAAACGACCGAACGTCCGGCCCGGGAAGAAGCAGTAAAGGCAGAAGCATCAATCGGCATTACCCATACGAACAGAACGACACACCGGTGCAATGTGGAATCAAAATCGACTGTCTGACGATGGCCACTGGATGTGGTTTGCCCCGGGAAGTGGAGAAAGAATGACAGAGAGAGAGAGATGCCTGGTACACTACTGTATGTTTTGATTAGATGTCTCCAAGGGGTTTTCAATTCCAATTATATTTTTTCCCCTTAACCAAATTGTTCCTTAATTTAGTTAGAAATCTTCTAAGTCCTTCCGGCCAAGATTGCCATTAAGATTAGAATTCAATGAGGAGAGAACATAGTTTCGTACCCATTATCACGTAAGATTTCAAACTGTTGTACTTACTAATGAAATTTAAAAATGGAAATAAAAGAACTAACTAACTAACTAACTGATTAGATGTCTTTCTTTTGGTCCTTTTTCCCGTTATCATCAGCTGCTGGCAGCATCCCCTGCTCCACGATGCACAACCATTATCATACATTGACAGCTGTAGTCAGTGTTGTACCGTGGAGTAAATAACTTTTAACCCAGTATTTATTTTTCGAGTATTTTATCGGGTTTTTATCATTATCGTTTTTATCTGCCATTTTTTACATATTCAATTATTAAACGCAAATACGTCTTCGTCGAATTGAAGGCTCTAAGGATTTTATGAATTCTTAGAAAGCAAGTTTCATTAATAAGTTGAAAACGCAATTCATCAAAGCGTTGTGCCCTGTACATTTGTACCATAGACCATAGCAGATCCAGCTACGCAATTAATTTGATAAAAAATAGACTCGAACGAGTTTATACACTACATGGCCTTGAAAACGGGAATTGACAACTGTGCCAAAGATCTTTAAGCAAGTTTGACTGGATGCAAAACAAAACGCGTTAGGCTGGAAATAGACGAACCGAGATCATCGCGGTACCGCGAAAATCGCGTATGACTTGAGCTGTCAATTATGTTATAAAATCTGACAGATAGGCGAGATAATCGCGGTTCGTGTATGGAACCATCCGAGGTCTGGTGACGATTGAATGTACCAAGAACAAATATTTTTCTATCAATTTGCGAATCAAATTATTTATTTCACATAGTTTGTGCAAAATAAAATACAAAACTCATTTCTCGACACGAGTTTTCACACAAATCGCCAGAAAAAGTAAAAATAATCGGTTCGCGCTACCGCGAAAATCTAAGCAATACCGAAGTTGGGTATCTCTGCGAAACAGCAGGCGTGATTGGAGGCGCGGAAGATTTGACAGCTCTACTGTTATACAACTGTTATAAACAATGCGCGAATTTCGCGGTACCGCGACGATCTCGGTTCGTCTATTTCCAGCCTTACAGATTATCCAATGCTCGAGCAGGAAAATTGACGTGTTTGTCGTGCAATTACGGTTCAAGCACGGGACTTTTCCCTTACTGTTGTAATAGATGAGGTTTCACTAGTCAAGGGGTGTTGCTGCAACCTTTTTGATCTGCGGGCCACATTAAAAAATCGTTTTAGCAGGACAAATGAAAATGGTTCTAGACATGATGTACTTTCAACATATGATTTATACATATATGCTAAGGCTGTCCAAAAATAGTCATACAGGTGCTTAAACGCTTTATGTTGAACGTTGTAGCACCGATGTTTTGTATGCTCTACATTTAAGATATCATTTACTGGGATCACTAAGACGTCGTACATCCATGCCACTTAACATGTCCACTTTTACTTAAAATTTCCTTTGGATACCGTTCTATAGTAGGCATGGCATTCGTACCAATTAAATTCAACAGGCAAGAACCGACATTAGCACCATTGAGAAAAAATCAAGTTATCCAAAAGAAAAAAAAAACCCCCGAGTAAATAACCCGTGGATTTTTTTCCGAAATTTAAAATACCCAATTTGGTACATCCCTGGCTGTAATCATAAAGCCTGTACGATGCGGCTGGTGCTTTCTCAACCATTTTGATTGTTTTGATTTTTCCGTTGACAGACATCTACCTTCTCCCCTCTTTCTCTCTCTCTCTCTTCCTTCAGCTGCAATAAAGCTGTGAGGTAAATTTGTGCAAAGTTGCTAATTTTATATTGTTTCTTTCTTTTTTATTGCCCTCCACCACACGCTCCTGGAGTGGGAGCGGAATGGGGCACATGTCCGGGCGTCGAGTTGATTTAGCTTCATTTCAAAGCCGTATTTTGAGCTGATTAGTGATTTCCCTGTTGTTATTTTATTGCTTTTGTTTATTGCTTTCTTTTCTTTTTTTATTTCACACTTTCTTACATTGATGGCGCTATCTTTTGCCCAATTGTTCCTTCATTTGCTTACCGAGTTGGGCATTTGAGATGTTATCTGTTTTGTCTTTTTTCTCTCTCTTTATTACCTTACTCTTTCCCTCTTAAATGTTATCCTTAATTACAAACCATTTCTCCCCCTTTCCGATATGTCGGTCTGTTTCATCAAACTGCATTGTTGCTTTTGGGTGTTCTACTGCTCATTATCGTGACGGGGTAATTGTTACGTGTTAGCTCAATTGCATCCCTTATCCTGTCGCACGCAAACTGCCCGTCCACATTACTCGATAAGAGCCTTTGTCCATCAATCATGCTCATGGTTCGAGCTGCAACCTGAAAAAGAAAGATTCAGAGAACGACGGGCATACCGGGAAGCGTCATATAATGAGCATTTGATTGCATAAAGACTTTGAAGAAGTACAGTATGATATGCACTGCTTTGGGGGGGGGGGGGGATATCTAGAAATTGCTAGGTCTCCGTTCCCCCGTCAGTGCCGGAGGACGGTGCTAAAATGAATGTTTAATTAAGATAGCTAGTGTGCCGGTCGGAATGATTATTATCGCGTTTTAAGTGCACTGCAAGGAGAGCCGTTTGAGTGACAGTTTACGGGGATTTTTGACGTGTTATCTTCACTGGGAACCACGGATTTGACCTTTTTTTTTGTTACACACACATCATGTAATGTTTAAAAAGTCACAGTCAGCCACATGCAATCAACTAGAGAAGGTTCCGACGTCCATACGTCCAACCGTCTCTGCGTCGAAAATATGCTCCAATACAGCTCCAAGAAAACGGAAGCGATCCGATTCAATTTGGAACGTCGCCAACTTCCTCACGTTCAAGCTGGTTCGTTCGGAACCATGCGTAGGTGTCATGCTACCCGGTCTTGCCACAGACCATACAGCACCATTTTAACCGAGGTCACTTACATAAATTGCACTCGTTTAGACCTCAGGCTGCCACAGACAGCGGTTTTGTTTGGTGACTGTTTTTTTGTTATGCTGTTGGAAGTTTTCATTTGCTTCTTGCTCCATTCGCTTTTCGGCACGTCCCTGGTCTCGTCTTACCGGGCTCGGGCATCAGACAGCCCGAGCAGACGGGCATGCTTCTCGCATCAATTAGTAATTTCCTCGCGCAAAACTGACACTTCCCAGCAAAGCAGCAAAAAAACGAAGATCCCCCCTTCCAACGGATCACTAGCGGCACACGTTGTACAAGGCTACTCTTGTGCATTTTGACAGCGGAATCGTTTGCTTACTTCCTCTGGTTTATGTTGTTGTCGCTGTTCTGTTTCGCAGTCTGATTTGCATATCGGGAGGAAGACGCACTGATGAGAATAGAGTAAACCCTAGCTGTGCACCGGGCAACCGAAGCAGGATAAGAAAGAGTATTGCGAACGCAATGCCACATGTGTCACCTTCCCGATTCCAGGACCGGCAGTGACGTTGAAAAATTTTGCCCATAATCATGTGCATATGTGTATGTTTGTTGTCTTTTATCCCATTTTCATTCCCCTGATCACCGTCACAATCGAAATGCTACCTAGACCTAACTTTGAAAACTTCAAAACTTAAATCTTATCGTCAGCTCTAAACTTTCCGAATATTTTCCCGTCATTGGAGCAAGTTCCCCAAAAGTCTTTCTCCTGGATCTTAGTCAGCAAGACATCTCTAAAAATTCCAAAAATGTTTGAACGTTATTGAAGCAAGTCCCTCAAAGATCACTAACCCAAAAACCGTTCTTTTGGATCTCAGCCAACAAGACATCTTAAAATATTCCGCAAACGATTGCCCGTCATCGCAGCAAGTCCCCCAGGGTTCACTCCACCAAAAACCATTCTCCAAGATCTTGGTCAGCAAGACATCTCAAACCATTTCAAAAATGTTTGATCGTCATTGAAGCAAATCTCCCAAGGTCACACCACCAAAAACCATTCTCTTGGATCTTAGTCAGCAAGACATCTCCAAATATTCCAAAAATGTTTGCCCGTCATTGGAGCAACGCCCCAGTAGAAGATCCCCTTGCCGTGTTATCATCGCAATCATTGAAGGAGCGAGCGCAGGCACGAGCGCAGGCACGAGCGCAGGCACGAGCGCTCCAGCACACACAATCAAACGCCGGAGCGTACAGAACGGTTCTCCCACACTGATAGTGCTCCCACACTAGCAGGCGCTATAAAGCAGCGCTAGATTAGGGCGAGCAGATTTAGTACGCTTCGTCACGCGCCACCGGACACCTTGCAGCCTGGATGGCCGCATGCCCGGTGACAGTCTAGTGCGGGTGCGTCAAGCAGGTGCAAGCAAGTAGTGTGTCGGTAGTGGCAGAGAATGTACTGCCTGCTAGCGCTCGTTTACATTGTCGCGTCGTGCGCTTGGCCGGTGCGGACGGAGCCCGAACCCTCGGAGGCGCTGCCAGAGTCGCTGTCCTCGCCGGCCCCCGGCAGCTGGCAGTGCAGCCGGCCCGGCCGGTTCCCCAATCCGGACGATCCGAGCTGCCGCACCTATCTGACCTGCATCCCGGACGGCGACCCCGCTCGGGGTCCGTTCACGCTGCGCCAGGATGAGTGTGGCCCGAGCGCACTGTTCAGCGGGCGGTACCAGCGCTGCATCACCGGCACCGACTGTGCCGCGCTGGAAGATTTCTACGCGATCGAGCACGAGTGCAACGAG
This sequence comes from Anopheles arabiensis, assembly GCF_016920715.1. NCBI lineage: Eukaryota > Metazoa > Arthropoda > Insecta > Diptera > Culicidae > Anopheles > Anopheles arabiensis. The sequence continues at coordinate 11,433,812 of NC_053519.1, forward strand.
TGTGGCAAGTTCGTCCTGCCCGGCACGACCGACTGCCGGCAGTTTGTAAATTGCCTCAAAACGAAGGACCCGGGCGTGTACGTACCGATCCGGCAGAGCTGTCCGGCCGGGAAGCTGTTCTCGGGCGAGGCGCACGCGTGCCTGCCGGAGGAGGAGTACGAGTGCGATGCGGCGCACGGGACGACAACGCCCCGCCCGGTGACGGACGTGTCGGTGCCGGCGGCCCAGGTAGCGGATGCGGCATTCGGCGGTGGTGGTGGTGGTGGCGGCCACCTGTCAGACTTTGTGTGCTTGAGTGAGGGTCGCTTTCCGGACGAATCGGTACCGCACTGCCGCGGGTACCGGTGGTGCACGAGCGAGGGAACGGAACGGTCGATCGGTCGGCTAGTGTCGCGCAACTTCCTGTGCGACGCCGGGCAGGTGTTCTCCGAGACGGCGAAGCGCTGCGTACCGCCGGACAGCTACCAGTGTCCGGACGATGACGTCGGTGTGGAGCGGTTCCGGTGCGTGACCGTGGGGCGGTTCGCGGACCGCAGCGCCGCCGGGTGCGAGCGATACTTTCACTGTCAGCAGACGGCAACCGGTACGTTGAGGGCGACCCTAGCCCAGTGTCCACCGGGCACGGTGTTTTCCTGGCTGACGACGCGCTGCGTACCGGGCGCCGAGTACGTGTGTCCGGTTGCGGCGATCGGGACGGATCTGGCGGCGGCTCTCGCCGGGGAAGAAACGGTGGCGGTGGTGTTGCCCGCTCGGAAGCCCCCGGAGCAGGCGGGCGAATCGGAACCGGCGAATGGGAGGAGCAGATCTCACCGTAGCCGCTGCACCAGCTCGGGCCGGTTTGCAAACGATGCCGATGCGCACTGCCGTACGTACTTCATCTGCACCAGGGATGCGAGGGGCGCCTGGGTCCGGGTGCTTGTGCGGTGCCCCGCTGGGACAGTGTTTTCCCGCACCGCTGCCCGGTGCGTCGGTAGTGAGACGGTACCGGCGACGTTCTGTACGCAGGCAGAGCCGTCCACAGTTCGTCCGCGGCTGGCAGTGGACGGCGGGTCTCGAGTTGCTGCCGCTGCTGTTGAAGTTGCTGCTCCGGAGGACGACAGTGACGAGGAGCTGGAGTGTAGCGAGCCGGACCGATTGCTTCCCAATCCAACCGACCGTACCTGCCGGACGTACTTTGGCTGTCGATGGGACTCCACTGTGTCGGAGCAAGCTGGTCGCCGGTTGCGCTTGCAACTTCTACAGTGTCCTCAGGACATGGTGTTCTCCACTGGAGCAGCTCGCTGTATGCTCTACGCACCCTCCCGAACCGATCTAGAGCATCCAGTGGCGGACGATATGTTCGACGAGGGCTCTTCTGGCGCCTACGCTTCACAGTGCGGTGAACCCGATCCCGGCTCAGGAGAGCCTGACGACCCATCCGTAGACAGCGGACATCTCTGGACATCGGGCACAAGCACAACGACCACCTTCCATCCCGTTCCAACTTCTGCAGCGCAACAATCAACCGGCAAACCCACCATCTCAACATCGGCCCCAACAGACACGCCGGCGCGAATAACGCCACAGGACGGACCGAGCGAAGATGAGGGCGGTAGCTTCAGCTACTCCGGACCCGTGCCTGAGTATCCGTGCACGGCAACCGGCCGCTTCGCCGACATCAACTCGGTCGACTGCCGGTCGTACTTCCTGTGCAAGGTGCAGCAGCCGGCCGGTTCGTTCGTCTCGGTGCACCTGACCTGCCCGGAGGGGATGGTGTTTTCGCGCAACGTCAACAAGTGCATCGTGTCCAACCGACACGTCTGCTAGCACGCGAGCACGGTGTAAGGATAGGTCGTTTGTGTTTTCTGTTGTTGCTACTGCCAGCAACCGCCCAGGCAGGCTGCTCCGGCCGATGATTGGAATAAATTGTCTCGAGCAAACCCTAACCCTGCGCCGTTTAAAGCTGTTTAGTAGTAAGTGCTGGAGTGCTGCTGCTGCTGCTCACTTCCTACCAGTGGGGTCGGCATCACGTGGCTTGACGCTAACGCGCATCAATCAATTTTAATGAGATGATTCAGCGTGGCGTTACGTAACAACTGCCGTGCACTGCAATCGGTTCAAGTTGTCCCACGAGCCGGATAGCGCTGCCGCAGCCACGGATAAAAAATCGATGCGATGAAGATGCTCCGAAACAAACATACCAATAGGAAAAAAAAAACGACACAAATCGCCTTAGAACCCAACATCATACAGTGGGAAGATATGGACCTCCGCTAGGCCGTACGTGCGTGCTGCACCGGTGCTTTATCTAAATATTTATAAAGTGGCTTGATTAGAACCTGGCAAAAACAGCGCCGGAAAGGTTTTGGAGGTGGACAGGGGCAACGAAAAGGAAAGGTTAACGGCAGCGTGAAGCAATCAGGTGTAGGCAAGCGCAACCGACACTACGGGCTTACGGGTTATTATTGGCCATCCCGCGGCCTATCCCTCCGTGCCGGTGCAGCTCGCTTCCCCCAAAATGCTGGCTGGCGCTGGACGGTTGGTTTGTTTTTTTCCTCCGCTCGGTGGTCGTAAAATTGAATCAAATTGTGAAGCAAACCACGGCCTCGACGACTGCTCGACGGCCACTGTGCGCTATCACTTTTTGGACCCTGTCGACAGAAGCGAAGTTGTTGTGGCAGAAGCGGATCTATGTATCCCTGAACAAATTGTAAATCGCAGAATTTTTGGCTAATCCATTCCCTACTGACAAGGCTCCCTCGAATATGAAAGGGACGTAAATTAGTTTGAACATGTTTCATCTTACGTTACATGTACAGAGTCTCAACGGCAGAATTTCCCGTTAATCAGACAATCTATTAGTTGAGTCCTATGGTTAAGGCTAAATCTCAGGATAGTATGGTTTTTTTCGGCTGGCTGTAGAAACAAAAACTAAGAGAGATCATTTCTTTCCATTCCAGGATGCAAAGTAAATATTTACGGTCACTTGCAAAAATAAAACTACGACCTTGTAAGCTGCATTTCGTAGATTATCCGGAATTTTCACCAACGCAGACGAAGACGTGCGTGGAGGCATGTTTTTAAGATCTACCTCAATTTTTATCAATTCCTCCCCGGTTTTTGCGATAAAATTGTTGGAGTAACTCTTTTGCATCATATTGGTCTAGAAAATATCGATGGGGCACAGCTGGGGGATGTTGGATCGGTTCCTCCTCAAATGGTCGCATTCAGATTTGGCGTCATGGCTTGCCGCTGCGAAGCCAGTGGATGCTATTTCTACTTCCTGATATGTTTGTTCATGTTCCCTAGGTACTGTTTCACTGTTTGGCCGGTTGCATCGACCTCCCGGCCAAGCTAACGCCGCAGTCTAGCCACATGTCCATCGACATCTTCATTTTCAGCTTCCATTAGAACCTCAAGTCGCTCAGAGGGACGTCCACAAACTGCCGCACGGATTCCGTTTTAGGCGCTACCGGGTGCCGTTCTTTCATCACACACGCTCCTGAACAAAGTTGCTTTCCTTTTTGGGTATCACGGTTAGAGTTTGACTGATAGAGGTGTCCAATTTTGTTTACTGACTCATGGGATACTATTATTGAAAGTTTATACTTCGTTAGTACGGGTAAAGATAAACCCATGAAGAATCAACATTGTTGTCCATTTTTTCAATGCAAATGTTATGATACCACAAACACTCGGATAAGTCTGCCAAATTGCTTTACTAGCGTAAAAAAAAAAAAAGAAATACCACACAGATCTACAAAGATCTTGATAGCGGATTGCTATCCATGTACATATTCCATGCCCTTGCGTACATTATTCGCCAGTCACTACAGCCCGACTTGATCTGCGCTGACAAAATAGTCAATCAAAAACCTCATCATGTCAAATCGTTGGGCGCCTTCTTTCGGAGTTGGCAGCAAAAAAGAAAAAAAAAACAATTTCTGCCCAATTTGTAGGTTTTCGTTTTCCATCCTAGTTTTCCCTTCATTAGCACACCAGCCTTTATCGACCAGCGCCGTTAGCAGCAAATGAACCAGCGCTCTCTCGTTACTTTCTTTCAATCGCTATCACCGATCGTCGACGGTCGGTCGGCGGATCCGATCGTGGCGGCGGCGGCGGCGGCTGCTCCAAAAAGCTCGAGAAGCCTCTGGCCTCGCTCCGGCCGGCCAGAGGGATAAGTATAAATTAATCATGCTCGGTCTGCTGCTGCTGTATGCTGTGGAAAATGGGAAGGACGGAGCGCCCGCGTGTGTTAGTTCCGAAAATTTCACCTCCAATCATCAGCACGCATTGGCAGCGGAAGGGCTTTCCACGAGTTCGAGCAGCTGATAAATATATATCACCTCCACGCAGTAAACGGCCGCTGGGCCCACAGGGGTTAGCTGACGGGTTTGCTTGGGTGTAACAGCAACAGCATCTAAAAAACTGCTTCCCCCCAACCGATAATGTGGATGCGTGCATGTGCAGGTGGATTGACCACGCGAAGAAAGCCGTCATGTTTGGATGAGGATGAATTAATAGACGGTCGGCGAGCAGTTCCGTACGACTGTCCGCTTTGGCTGCTCTAAGGCGCCTGTGTCGGTGCACGAGCTGCCACCAGGCAGCGTACCTGGCAGGGTAAGCCAGTCTTTACAAGCCTAACGTCTTCATATTGCTATTAGTGGTTGTTTTTTCAGACACATCAAAAAATGGACACTTTGAAATGCCCCTTGGCGGGTGGGACAGCTCGGAGGCGAGCTGAAGTGATGCACAAACTTGTTAGTGCCTCCCTCTCTCGTTTTCTCGCCCCGAAAGCCAAACTAAAAATGCAAGATGATTAAAGATTAGGAAGGCGAAACACGAACAAACAAAAAAAAATTCGAACCAAACCAAAACCGAAAGAGGAAAAAGCTTAACCCGAACGTTCGGACATGTGATCGGTGATCGGCAATGGTGCCCATAAAGTGAAACTCATAAACCCGACAAGACCCGGTATCAAACGGATTGAGCGGATCAAAACCGGCCACGGACCGGCCCAACGAATTGGGGGCTGTATTTCGTTGTTTTTCTTTGCTTTTTCGTTGTCTTTTTTTTTCGTTGCGCCCGATCGTGACCGGGGGGCGGTAAGGAACCGTTCGGGTAGGGCGGGAGGCAATTTATTAGGTCAATGGTAATTGCTGCACAATTGTGGCTCCGGGTGCCGTTTGGGCCGAGAGCTTCGACTGATCATCATCTTCATCAGCAGCGCACCCGCAAGCTAGCCCGAAACATTGGAAGAGAGAGAGGGAAAAATAAATCGGTAAGTATTTTTTTCTTCTTCTTTTTTTCTCTCGTTCTTCTCCAACGGAGGAAGCGTTCGAAAGAACAACGGCGCCATAGTGATGCAAAGCCGCTCGGAAAAACTGGACGAGAAAAGGTTTATCGTAAGGTGTGTTTTAGTCGATATTTTATTTGCTTTCCATGTACTATCAGTACAGCGTACAAGCAAAGTGAAGCGATAGGAGCTTTCGTTTACGTTTATCACGCTTGCTCTCTTTCCGTTTTCTTCACGATACCTCGGCGCTGGTGCACCGCTTAGGTGACTACCCGTAAGGTAACGAACCTAAAACTCATCCATTAAAGAAGCACCAGCGTTGACCAGGAGAGCGCGGAAAGGGTAACGAAGGCGAGAAAAAGAAAATTTTGCCGTCCAGATAATCGAGCTAGCGTGGAAAGGCGTGAACGATGCCGGTGAATCATAAAATGTAACAAGCAGCGAAACGGTCAGCCTCGTTTAATAGCCCATCTGAGGCATGGTCTGTTGCGAGACTTTTCCTAAATAAATCCATCCACTCAACATGAGTGTGTGATAGAAAGAGAGAGATATATAAAAGAGAGAGAAGGAGAGAAAGAGAGAGAGAGAGAGAGAGAGAGAGAGAAAGAGAGAGAGAGTTAATCAAGATAGAGATCCTATCGTACTGATGAGGACGCGCGCCTTTTTATCTCTAATTTAACGCATGCAGATCAACAAAGCTGCACAGTCTTATCAGCAGCGTGATAAGCTGGTGATCGAGAGTAGCGCGTCCGGGAGGAGATTAAATCTCTTGCCGGGGAAAGAGTTCTCTAATCACAACACTCACTCTCTATCATTAAAGTGGTGTAGTCCTTGATGTTTGAAAATGCATAAAAGAGGGGCTCTTCGCTTCTAAAGTCCCCGGAGTATCATTTTAAAAATAAATAATCGTTTCACACCTCACGCACCATGTAGTTCGTGTGGGTGTGTGATGGTGTGTGTGCAAGGTCTTGGAAGCGACTTTTCCCCGTCACACCCTACAAACACACCAGTTAAAGATTTTGATATCCGTTCCGCTCACTCAGTGCCGCCTTCACCACAGGCAGTGGCGGCGAGAATCAGGGCTCTTGGCAAGGCGCGCCGCGCCGGTGGAAGAGAAGAGTTATTAATTTGTGCATCGTTTGCATCTCGTGCAAAATAGCTTGTTTCGTGCACGCACGCACGCCACACCTTGCAACGCATCGTGGCGCGCCGCGATCCAGAATAAATTTTGGACCGAAACCCGACGGCTAGCAGAGGGACAAGCGAGAGTGCGTGTGTACGAGATTTGCGAGCTATGAATTATGCTGCTGCTTCCGAGCCCGAGCTTGAGGGGTTCGCCTGATGGGTAGTTAGCTTCTTTCTTTCAATGATTGGAATTGAAATTGATTTTGGGCGAGGGCGGAGGGTGGAGATCTAAAGCAAACTGCCGCGCGCGCTGGGCACGCTCGGGCGATGCAGGGTTCGTTGGACGTTGGACATCGCTGGTTTCTCCTTTCACCTGTGTGCACCGGTTCGGCAACGGGGATCATAAATCTGGAGGAGCGTGCTCGGCAGTCATTTAGGCTAGGCTTAAATAGCTGGCCGAGTGTGGAAGTGTGTGGTGGCCGAGATGAATGGAGCAGATTAGTAGTAATTGTTTCAACGAAAAGGCATCGATTTCAGACACCTCACTTGGGGAGGGATGCGTAACGCAAAATGTTTTAAGATAGAGGTGTATGATTAAATTATCTAGCTGAATACTTTTTAGCTGCCAACTTTGTAAAAGCTCTATGTAAAGTGTAGCCTAAAATTTAAATGTACCATGGCGAGGTCAAACATATTTGAGAAACCAAATTGAAATACCCTTTTTTGTAACGTGCGCCGGTAGCGTTCCAGCCGCTCGGCAGTTTCAGCAGTGCGAGCGACACCACTGACCTACAGACGGCAGCGCGACGTAAATTCATCACAACGTGTCAGCAATTTTCTGTAGCATAATGACTATTACACGCCACAGCAGTTTCCTATACTGCAGCTGAGGTTGGCGTAAATAAGTTGTGCCTCATCGATGATTGTTATTGTTGATATTTGTTTCCAGTGGTGGGTTTAACGAAAGGCGGACGGAGCAGATTTGGGGGCTCACCCATTAAATGTTAGTACAGCTTGTATTATAGTGGGTAAGGTTGTTCCCGTGGCCCCGTACTGGAGTAAGGCCCCCGTGATGGAGAAGGTTTTAAAGAAGCTCATCACGCAGTGATGTTTCAGAAATTGTTCCCAACGCAGTAATATACGTCGTATTCATTTGACTTTCTAAGAAACTTTTTCTACTTCGCCTGAACTAAAACATCTCCTCTAACCCATTATTCGCATCGCCGAGATTTTATAAGACACGCACACGATCTGGGAGGTCTCAACAGAATTCACTCATTGATTATTGTATGTGGTCAATTCCAGTTACATTAGGTATCTACCTGCTACCTGTTACATCAGGTATCTACCTGTCCATATGTATGTCGCAGTCGTTCTGATAATGTGTAGTAGTATGTATATGAGTTCTGATAAGTAGTGCGCTGGATCCAATAGTTGGCTATTGGCGAGATAAGGTTACATTAGATTCTCCTGCTTCGGAAGGTAATGCCCTGGAACCAGCCCTTGGTGCTAGAGACCTGGACGCTGGAGTCAGCGGTTGGTACTAGTACGGAACTGGTCATATGCATGTCGCAGTTGTATCCTGTAAGTAGTGCGCCGGATCCATCAGTTGATTTTAAGCAAGCTACGTAAAGGATACTAAGGAATTCCATTGTATACGATGGAGTAAGACCCGTTTATCCTTGAAGGAACTATGTTGGTCGTCTTGGATGTGTGTATGACTTGGAGAGTTCCTCTGAGAGTTTTCCGATGCCACCCCTTGCTCGTTTTTTTTTATTACAACTATTAGAGTACAATTATCTTATAGATACTTTCGTCATTCTGGGGCTGGGGCAAGAGGTGGACTTAACATCATCATCATCATCAAAACTGTTTCAGAGACTAGTACCGCTCATGTTTTGTTTTAAATCATTTACAAATGTATCCAGAGGAGGTGTTAACAACGGAAAACATTCTCAGTTCTGATCTGTATCCAGCAGAGTGAACCATTTCCAAAGGATCGCTAATATCAATGGGTTATTAAAATTATCATTCAAATTATTCAAATGGAATCTTGTTTATATTTTTTTATTTTTTGTTTGTACACTACACTATATCACGTTGGTCCGATACGATGCTTTTGGTAGTTGACTGTTAGTCGCATTTTTTTGCTTGGCTCCAATCTCTCAGTTGACCTATTTAAAATCCTGCAAAAAAAAAAACATTCCATTTCAGCGCTACGAATCAGGCCTTCAGGCTTAAAAGGGATAAGCCCTCTAGAAACACCGAGGGAGCGAGTGTGCCCCAACTTGAGGTCGCTAGAGGGCGTGGAGGCGTCTGCCATTATGGCCGAGATAATGGATCGGCAAACGAAGGTGAAAGACCAATCAATAGTAATGGACACTCCTGCAGCAGACTAAGACCACCGAGCGCTTGTAGCGCCATATAAGTAAGTTAATAAGCGCTTCGAGAAGCTTCCCAAATAGCTAGCTCGAACTCTATAGCTGATTTGAGGCTGTTTAACCAAAAATCGCTCTGATGTCGTACTTTGTGGCTAATTAAGAGATAAGACGGTACATTGCGGAAATATGGCGCTTTTTAAAACAAGCACTCGGTACTCTCTGGAACTTTTCAGCTGGTTAGCCTGATTTTTATGGTTCGCGATGGAACTTGAATAGTTGTGATATTAAGGATTTAAAAAATAAATACATGTACAAAAACAAAACGAATCGTGTAGTATATTTCATCGATGATGCCTTGCTTGAAAAAAAAATCGTAAATAAAAATAATCCTCGGCACCGTGGCATAAGGAAGCTGCTTAAGCGCTTTTTGAAAGACCCACCTAAAACTTTGATGCTGTTTAAACTACTGCAAAAGGCAAATTCGAGCAGCGATCTTTAGCGTACCAAAATGAGCTGCTTAAGCAAATTTGGCTATTTGGGTTAGGGGACCCGTTACAAACGTAGCAATCAGACAAAGAGATAGAGAGAGAGGGAGAAATAGTAGATCAAATTAAACATTACTTTTATTTTACACACACTAATACGTCAATGAAAAGCATCAATAAAAGTGTTATTCCTGAAACCATTAATTTACAACCCAGTTCAAATTAGTAACGGCCAATTTAAATGGCAAACCCTGTTCTTTCAACCCAAATGTAGCGCGACCACACGAACAGTAAAGTTGTGCAGGCTGCTTCGTGGAATAAGTTTGACAGTACACCAATACCATCGCATAGGCATGCGCGTGTGTACTGCCGTCTGTGTATTGGCAGCGCGGTGTGATTATTCAATCGGGCATGTTTGACAGACGAGGAAAACACACGCGCACGGGTACCCGGTAGAAAGGCTCATCAACCCGACTTTTCGGTAACAACACTCGGCCAGATTTCGTGCATTGCATAGAGCTTAATTTGTAGTGTTCGTGGTGATAGCGGCATTTTGCCCCAATTTGCCCTGCTCGCCACACTGTTGCTAGCGAATGTGAGTGTGCTCACCAGCCCCCATCGCCAGTCCAGCGGAGTCCAGCCGATTGTTTTGATCCGCACGACACGCCTGTCCGGGCAGAATGTTTTCCTCCAACACCGTGTCCACCCTGTTACGGCAGTATGCCATTTCCTGGTAGGTGTTTCCAGGCTTGGAGCGAGAAAAGTTTTAATTCAGTTTTGGGGTTTCGTTTTCTTTTTTGTTTTCTAGGAGCATCATACCGGTGCGTTCGAAAAACTATCTCAATCGTCCCCGACTACGCAATCCGGTTTGGTTCGTGAAGAAGACGCGCACAGTACGTTGTTGCTCAGAGAAATCGAAGGGTCTTTATTGGTGCACTAAACTTACGTTTCTCTTTCCCTTGCTGTAGCTACATAATGAACAGTTCACCGAGGACAATACCGCGTTCCTGAACGAGGTCAAGCGGGAAACGATCCTGTCGGCGGCACAGCGCAGCCAGTCGAATCTGCTGAAGCTAGCGCACGGTGAACAGAATGGACAGCTGGCCCAGTGGGCCCCGGGTTTGAAGCGAACGGGTGTCATTGCGAAAAAGATCGGCCAGTACCCGTTGTGGACGAAGGATGGCCAAAAGATACGCACCACGCTGCTGCAGGTCTGTTAGCGCCCGTGTGTTCGTCTACTAAATATCCCTTCAAACTAAATATCGACGTGTCTTTCTTGTCCTTCCTCCCCGTAGATCGTGGACAACGAGGTGGTAAAGTATATCCCGCCGGAAGAGTATCGGCCGGCGCAGGAACCGCGCCAAAGCCGCAACTGGCGCAAACCGTACGGCTGCCTGTTAGTCGGCGCGGAGCACGGCGACCCGTCCCTGTTCACCAAGGAGTACGCCGGCCTGTTCCACGAGTCGGGCGTCCTGCCCAAGAAGCATCTGTGCCGGTTCATCGTGTCACCGGAGGCGCAGCTGCCTTCCGGTACCGCGCTGACCGTGAGCCACTTCCGCGTCGGCGACTTCGTGGACGTGCGCGGGCTCACGGTGGACCGCGGCTTCCAGGGGGTGGTGAAGCGGCACGGATTTAAGGGCATGCCGAAGTCGCACGGCGTGACCAAAACGCACCGCCGGCCAGGCAACATCGGTGCGGGCGGCAATAAGGCGCGCGTGTGGCCCGGCACCCGGCTGCCCGGCCATATGGGCAATCGGTGGCGCGTGCTGCGCGGCCTGCGCATCCTGCGCATCAACCCGCAGTACAACGTGATGTGGGTGATGGGCAGCAACATTGCGGGCAACACGAACGGGATCGTGTACATCTACGACACGATACTGCCGCTGCGGCGCCACGGCGCGAAGGGTGTGCCGGCCGGTCCGCCACCGTTCCCGACCGCGCTCGAGCCGCTGCCGGCGGACAGCGGCGACATCTGGCTGGAGGATCTGCACGATTTCCGCAAGCTCTCGATCACGTACAGCGCGGGCAGTGAGTGACGGACAGGAACGATGGTTTATGTACGTGGGTAGATTAATTATGGAATAAAGAATAACTGTAAAACCAACACCGATACGCCTCCAAACGGAAACGGAATGCTGTTCTGTGGGTGGTTCTGTTTTCCTCTGATGTTAGACGTTGTTCCTGTCTTAGTGGCTGGTTGCTTTTAGACTTCTGTTCTCGCTCGTATTTGCTTCGATTGGGGATCAATTCAGGTCTGGTGAATTTATACCATACTTTAGCTTGTATCCCTTTTACTCTTTTTTTATAAATATCGAATAATTTATCAGGAGGATTGTTATAAACACTAAAATACAATAAATTATATTCATTATATCCATATATCATTATTCTTTTTCAATTAGTCATAAGTTTCTGATATTTCCAACATGTGCATAATAGTTTAATGGCAATTAACAAAATTCAGTACGACAAAATAATCTGAAAAAACAGGCAATGACTAGCGCGTTAGTTCCAATACAGATGTTTTTAAAAGAAAAGTTGAGTTTGTTTGTCATTTGGGTTGTAGCGACCAGAGCGCCATCTGGTGCGCACACCTAGAACTACCGACAGAAAATGTTTAACGGGCTAGTTAGGCAGGGACTGCACACAAAGCTAGAGCAGGACAAACAGTGGTAGCATGCTGCACCGCAGCTATAAAAACGGTGGCTTGCTCCATACACGCTCTCTCTCGTCCTAAACGTTTCCACATCGACACGCGCATATCCGTCCGACTCCGGCAACTCTCGAACGAACAACACTAATTTTCGCGTCTCTCCCGAACTCACCGTTCCGCGGCTTAAAAGAAAAAAATAAATCGAATTCTACCAAAAACGTAGTTCGCAAAGCGTGTTGCGTGTCTCTTTAAAAAATTAGGGACCACTTTTGTGGCGCCCCTAAAACTGGTGACCCCGACGTGATCCGCAACCGACGCCGCGAATTCGTACGTGAGTGTGTGTGTGTACTACGCATCGCAAACTTGTACCGCGTTGAACGTGTTAAAACGTGCCACCGGCAGCGGAGATCGACGCAGAGAAGACAACGTGTGTGTGTGTGCCTACGACCGGGAGTGCTACCAGCGTTAGAGGTACCGGCAACGCAGCTGGCCTCCTCCCCCCTTTCCCTGTAAAGTGTGCAACGAGCGCCCTTTCATCATTCACAGGACGTTGAGTGCGGGCCGACGAAAAAACGCAGCAACGCCGTGTTAGGGCGCCCGTAGCTACACGCATTCAGCGAACAAAAGAACCCCCCGCACACACGCGCGCCGCCTCGAAGCGAGACAAGCGCGCACACACCATCATCGGCGCATCAGAAATTTTCCATCGAGCTTTCGACGGCTGACGCAATCGACGCAATTCTTGGAAGCGGATCGACGACAATCTCCGCTGGTGGTCTGCTTGACGCCGGTCACCGCCTCGCAAGCTGTTTCTACACCTCGTGCTACTGGGAATTTTCCGTTTGTGTGTGCTTCCATCTACGGGTGCGATCAAGAAGGAAGACACCAACGTCGAGTTGCGCACGCAAAGTATCCAGCCGTAGCAGTAGTGACACATCGCCGCCATCACGATTTTTTCGCTTGAAGGCGAACCCGCTTGGATCCAGCCAACAAGAAAAACGAAGCCGCCATTTTGTCTACACAATTCCGCCGCAAGTAAGAAGACGCCAATTGCTGCTCGAGAAAAAGGACGACGCACACCATCATGCGAACCGACGCACTTCATCGTTCTCACCTCTACCCATGTATGAACGTGGAGACAACCAGGAGTGTTCGCGTCATCATCACCGCTTAACACCATAGACGAGAGAGCCGCTGCCGCCATCATCGTGTTCGCGTGGATCTACCCGACCGGGAGGGCCGCTGACAGCAGGCCCCGCGAAGACGCCACTACGCACGCCGTCACCACGACAACGATCATGCGTCATCATCATCGTGCTATTAAGGTAAGATCCACCCTTTTACGACTAACTGCGAACATTCTGCAGCGATAAAAAATGATGTGCTACCCCAACGTCAATGGGAAACCGCCGCCGACCGCCGACCATGCGGTACCTCGCAACCCACCGATAACCGACCTTGCATCCGGACCGCCGAAGACGACTACCTTCCAGTCCGCGCCAGGCACCCAAGCTTTCTATTAGCTTTCGAACAACCTACCGACCACTACCTATTCGGTCAGGAGGCGTTAACTGCCGGTCTCTTTGCTCGTGCCACCATGGACCGCAATGAGGCAGTACGCAACCGACTTCCTCACCACGAACCATCGAAAACTCTCGACGATTAGTATCAACGGAAAATGATCGCCTTGCCACGTTTCTTCGTCGCTACCGATGCCGACACCTAAGCGATTAATCGAATCGATACCGAATCTGCCGCACAGCGGCCCGACAGAAAGCGCTACACGCTACGTATGCCGAACTCGAAGCAGAATCCCCACATCGACCGCTACTCGAACCCTAAAGCGAGATCCTTCGCCCAACCGATGACACTACGATTCGTTTGGCAGGACCGTAAGGGGGAACAGGATTCGTCTGCTTTCCTGCTCATCCACTTGCCCAGACATCATCGGGTACTTTTTCGCTCAGCCAGGGTAACCGCTACCGACCAGCACCAATCTGCTTACCTGCTGACCCGAACGATATCAAACCGAAACGTATCGACACTTGTTTCAACGTTCCTACAGGAAACCGTCTGGCACTTTGACCGATTGGAATAGTTGCTCGCCCATAGCAACATATCATTCGACCGTCGCCGCAACAAACGTATCACGCTTCATACCAAGCACTTACACAAATTTTCGAAGTTGTTTCAGATCTTTGTAACGGACAGCTACGCTAATCTCCGTCAACCGCCTGAAACCAACCCAAACAACGAACGACCACGACCATATCGGCCTCGTGACACCGTCACTCGATCGCCCGCCGATGACCGGACGCGCACATAACTCCGATGTCCCAACTGCCATCGCCCGAACAACCGTTGACGAGCCGGCAAAACACGACTTCGATGTCTCCGCCGTCGACACCGACCTGAACGCCGAAAGCCCGAAAGTGCACTTAATCGATTTCGCATGCACCGTCGCTACCTGCAGCTACGTCGACCGCCAGCAGCATCGACCGCCAGCTGCACCAACCGCCAGCTGCACCCCACCACCACCTATCCTACGACATATGGAATCGATCGTATCGACCGGTGTTACCAGGGCTCAACGGAAACTCGCCTTCCTCTACGATACCAGTAACACCGCTCTAGGAGGGGAATCCTGTAGCGACCAGAGCGCCATCTGGTGCGCACACCTAGAACTACCGACAGAAAATGTTTAACGGGCTAGTTAGGCAGGGACTGCACACAAAGCTAGAGCAGGACAAACAGTGGTAGCATGCTGCACCGCAGCTATAAAAACGGTGGCTTGCTCCATACACGCTCTCTCTCGTCCTAAACGTTTCCACATCGACACGCGCATATCCGTCCGACTCCGGCAACTCTCGAACGAACAACACTAATTTTCGCGTCTCTCCCGAACTCACCGTTCCGCGGCTTAAAAGAAAAAAATAAATCGAATTCTACCAAAAACGTAGTTCGCAAAGCGTGTTGCGTGTCTCTTTAAAAAATTAGGGACCACTTTTGTGGCGCCCCTAAAGGGTTATCAATATTTTACTTTTATATTTTTTTTATTATTTCACCCATACCGGTCCTAGAACTACTCATGAGTCCATATCAGTCCTGGAACTGAAAGCAAACCCATAAAGGTCCTGGAACTGATGCTGAACCCATACCGAAACTGGAACCGAACATGAACTCATACTATTCCAGAAATAGCTCCCGATTTCATTTATTTTCAAGAAATGCAGCTGTGCAAGATTTGGAACGATACTTGGACCTGGTTAGGGTATGCATCCGATACTATTCCAGTCCCAGTCGACAAACCATATCCGGTAGTAAATGTGCAACGTAGGAATTGGCGTAGGAAATTTAGTAGAATTTGTATAGTGATGAGTTTTTTTGTACAAAATAATGTTTTTAACAATCGTCCAAAAATACAAATAACATATTTTTGACAAGTTTCACAGAATGACATTTTTATTGATTTTTAAAAAGCGTTTTCAAAACATTTTTTAAAGGTTTTATGAGTTTCTTAGCAATTATTGTCAAACTGTTTTTTTCAATATAAAACATTAAAAAAAAATTGCGGTTAATTATTGATTTGAAAATATACACCAGAGTATGTAAAAAGATTGTCAAATAAATATTTTCATTTGCCATGAAAGTCTTATCAATTTAGTGAACAACGGTTCAAATAAATAAAAAAAAAAATTAATCTGATTCTAGGCTCGGTGGTTAATGAATTTAAATATTTACTCAAACATGTTACTATATTTCATACCTTTAAAACATTCTTTCCGAGGAAAAAAAATCTCTTAAGCGATATTCTGAGTAGTGATTTATTTTATAACTTAATAAAACACGGGTAACATTATTTTACAATTTACACAAAATAGGCTTCAGATGAGTTAGTATGAATTTTCATTTACCGACATGATCTAGTTTGCAAACATTTTTGCTAACTTACTGCGCTCGTTTTCTCATCCGGCTCTTCTTGCTAGAAGCCGCAATACGTAAGCTTTAACCATCTTTAAATAACTTTCTGTTTTTTTTTTCTTTTCTTTTCAACTGTACACAAGTGTCATTTATAAGCTTTCCTGCTACCAGCAAACTTCACCTAGCACCCGAAACGGTGAGCATTCAACAGCTTTCAACCATCGGTCGAGCCACCCCGTTCGTTTCACTTTCCCCAGCAGCATCTGTCTTGCTGCTCCCCGTCTGCTCCACCACAGCGGCGGCCGGTCCATTTTTGGCCGGCAGCATCGCACCATTCCGTATCAGCTCGTCGCGCGACTCGACCCCGCGCTTCAGCAGGCACACGAGTGCGGCCGCCTGCTCCGCGTATCGCTTATTCTTCTCCCAGAACGAGCTGGTGTAGCGCTGGCCATCGAACCGGATGGTCGCCCGGAACAGTTTGTCCTTCTGCTGCACCTCGTACTGGGCCCGCGGCAGCCCGTTCCGTACCGCGTGCAGGTAGAGTTTGGATTTTGGCAGCGAATTGTCTGGGAGAGAAAAAAGAACGTGCTTGTTACACTGTGTGGATGGAGTGAGGAAGACAGAAGAAAAAACGCCAATCCATACCGTCAATGAAATTGGACCGTATAAAGCAAACGTTTTCCTCGTTCAGCGGCTCCGGATCGGAGTCCAGCGATTTCTCAAGGCACTGCTTTTTGCTAGCGGTCGGCTCGTTGCCCTCCGCTACCGGGCCACCATCCCCGGACTGCGTGCGTGGCCGACAGGCGCGTCGGCCCTTGATGCCAGCGAAATGATATCGGAGCTGCGTTTCCCGACAGTATTCGCCCATTTCCCAGATATCGCTAAAGGAGAGACAGAGAGAGAGAACAAAACAAAAATATTTCAAGTTAAATGTGAAATAAGGAGGAAAATGGCATCTACAAAACCGCACCATATCTGCTGCATCGTTTGGCTGTCCAGGAGACGGCGCCCGATCGGGCTCTCCTGCAGGCTGCGCAGCATCATCTGCACGCAGTACTTGGTGTTCGAGGGTGAGTTGTCGTACCGGACGGACAGCTCCAGATAGCGCCGAATCACGTCGTCCAGTGGCAGCGGACCGTCCGCCCGGAACACGGAACAGTTCCATTCGGCGGCCCGGGCCACCATCACGCTCGTCGTGGAGCAGCGCTGCGCAAACCGCAGTATATCGTGCCGGCGGGTGATGCTTTGTGAGCCACCGTTCGCAATGACCGGAATGTGCAACGCGTTCGCTACCCGGGCAATGGCGTCTGAACCGGGGGAGAAAAAAAAAACAAATTTAAGCCTCCATGCTCTTCCTCGAAGCGGGCAGCATTTACCTTCATTAACTGGATCGCGCGGTCGCTCCGTCTTGGTGCGCCCGTGCACCCCGATCGCCCGTATGCCGGTGGACTGCAGCTCCTTTGCCAGCGCGACCGTTTCGTCCAGATCGGGCATGACCCGGATCTTGCACGTCACCGGTATCCGCACGCCCTGCACCAGCCCCTCGAGGATGGCCTTGGCACGGGGCAGATCGTACAGCAGGGCCACCCCCATACCGCCCTTGATGGAAAAGTCTTTCGGGCAGCCCATGTTGACGTCAATGGCGGCCACATCGTTTTGCATCTGCGGGCAGAGGATGCAAATTCAAGTAAGCAAGAAAACATGTCCAAACGCACCGCAACCTCCATCCTACCATCTGCCCAACGGCAACGGCCCGCTCGGCCGATGCCGTACCAATCTGCAGCACCACCTTCCCCCGCTCGTCCGGGCAGGTCCGAAACACGACCGTACCGTCCGTGGTGTCGATGTAGTCGATCGTACCGAGCACCTCTGTGGGGCGAAAAGTCCGATCCGCATTAGTGATGGGAAGGGAAGCCGGGAGAAGCCACCGGCACCCTGTTCCGGCTTACCGTTCGTGTGGCGTTCCGCTCGCAGCAGCTTCCAGTCGATGATTTCCTCCGTGTACACCAGGTCGGCACCGTACTCGAGGGCCAGCAGCCGCATCGGCAGCGTGCCGACGCGCACCATCGGGGCCAGCACGAGCTTGTTCCTGTAGTCGATGTCCGATTTCATCCTGCTGGCCGGGATGCTGGTCGCATTCGTGGCGGGCTTATAATCACAACGTGGCGCGGGGGGTCAAACGGGAGTTTTCGTCCACCCACGGGAGGTTCGCTTGCTGTAGCACCAAACTTTATGTATTGGGGTATTTTTCTATTAATTTTCAATAGACTTTGCAGCTGTTTATGCGATGTTCCGGTCGCGTGGTGAGTGAACCACCAAATCAAGCAGGCCAGGGCCCAGCCGAGAACTGTCAAACCCGTTCGAGAAATTGCGAAGCGCAGCAAAACAACCAACCGATGTTACCCGTACAGTAGTGATGGGTCATACGACTCCAATAACGGATCAACCCGGAGTCGGGTGCAGCTAGGCCGGAATCGATTCCGATCGGTGGGTGCAACGAGTTCAATAGGTTCATACGAGTTCGGTAGGTTCATACGATTTCAATAGGTTCAGTAGGTTCAGTAGGTTCATATGAGTGTTGTAGTCTTACCCCCTCATTCGAGATTTTGAACGGTCGTGCGACAAACACGCACTCCTCTTGTCTTTCCAAACCCGCGCGCTCCTACCAATGTAGTATTTGTCAAAATTTTGCGCTGTTCATCGGACACACACTCGCACTCCACCAACCTTCAATACCCAAACACTCCCTCCACCAATTCTCGTTCCGAGTGCGATTCCAACACTCACCCTCCACCAAGCCTCAACAGCCTACCTCAAGCCAAAACGCCCCTGCCATCTGACTGTTTAAAATTTATCGCACCGATTTATGCCATCCTTCTGAGAAAAGGACACTACCCAAGCGCTACCGATGAAGCTTAAATGACTGGAAAATCGAATATCCATATAAAAAAAAGAAACCTCCTTAGCTTTATTGGTTTGCTCAATAGATGGCGTATTACAATTCATCATTAAATTGCTGTCCTTTTCTTGCAACGTGTTTCGACAAGTTTCATCTAATCATGACCTATGTAGCCTTCTAACTTTGTGAGCAAAAAATCTATATCGTGTGGTCGTGTGGTCAGATATGTGGGTATCAACACCAACGACCATTACTCAAATCTCACTTGCCTCAGTGCTGATGGTTATATTGGAATTTACTATTTAACCATTCGTATCAACGTTCTAGTTCTATCGATGCAGAATTTCAATACGAAACCATAGAACAGTACAGAAGGAATGAGAAAGCTCTCCACGCGAGGAAGCTCCACTGGTGGTTGGGTATCCCACCAACAAATGGTACCACCAGCTTTTTGCTATTTTTTGAACGTATGAGTCGTTTGCCGTCTGCTAAACGAAATCTTTTTAAATTCCGTTTAGGTTGAGGGCTTGCTTCGTTCAGAGCCCGTGTTAGTGACCGTTTTGTAGATTTGTGGTACTTGGGTAGTTAATCAACCAAGCCGACTGAACGCGTATGAACCTATTCAACTCGTTGCACCAGTGGCGGATTTAACGGTGCGCGGACTGAGCGTCCATCACTACTGCACAGGTTACAGGCATGCTGTTGGGGCTCGTATTGTTGGTATGGTTTTTTTCTTCTTTGGCTCAACAACCGATGTCGGTCAAGGCCTGCCTGTACCCACTAGTGGCCTTGGCTTTCAGTGACTAATTGATTCCCCCCCATAGCAGGATAGTCAGTCCTACGTATGGCGGCGCGGTCTATTTGGGGATTGAACCCATGACGGGCATGTTGTTAAGTCGTACGAGTTGACGACTGTACTACGAGACCGGCTGGTTTAGTTGGTATGGTATGGTTTTAGTGTATGAAAATTAATAAATGCGGCAACATTATTGCTTTGAAAGCATCGTGCGATTTTTTCTTTCACTATTTGTAACACATTGACTGTAGGTCTATTTTACATAAATTTAAAATGATAAAAAAAACTGTACGAATCAATTCACACCCCCAGCTTCCAACGCTGAGAATTACCTGTTCTGTTTGGGAATGAAATAATCCAATCCGACACACACACACAGAATAAACACTCAAAGCCGAATAGCTTTTGTGCGCATCGCTCGGTTTGACGTTTGGGAAACCCAATAAACAAATCTATCTACCCACACACAGACACACACGCACACAGCTTCAAACGTCAAAGGTACGTTTGTTTACATTCATCTTGCCGTGGCGTAAAGTGCGTGTTGGGGTGCTTCATCAAGAAACAGACACGGACAAACAAACCGTCTCGTCCTTTTGCGGTGTGTTCCGCCCGATTATGAGCGTCCCGGGTACGGCGGGAAGCTCGGTGTGCCGGTAAAACGTCAACAGCGACCGACGCACGGCTAGGCATGCCAGGCCCGCCAGGATGTGTTATGTCGTGATCGCAAAGTTCATCCGTCGGCGGCTGGTGCTTGCGATAATCTTTCTCCTTTCCCTGTCCTACTGCATGGTGCACCTGATACGAAAGGTAATGCCTGGGGGGATGGGGCCAGTTGTTCATGTGTGTGTGTGTGATTGATTTTTTTTGCGTTCCCTCTTCCCAGAGCAACAACCTCAGCCTGAACGGGGACTATCTGCAGACGCAGCTGCTGCTGCGCAAAAACATTATCTGGACCAAAGTGCGGCACACCGGGCAGCCGGGTGCACTGGGGGCGGAGGTGCTGCCTGTCGGCACGGCCAACGAAACCGACGACCAGCCAGCCCAGCCGGCCAGCTGCCGGAATTCGATCCAAGGCCGGTCGCTGCTTGTCGATGACCGTGGGTACGTGTGCCCGCGGGCCGACCTGCTCGCGAACGGCTGCTGCAGCGCTGGGAGCGGCGGCACCACGGCGAACGCGGACGCAGGCCGGCTCTTCCCGTGCCGCACCTGTCTACCGAACCGCTGCTGTGCCGTGTACGAGTACTGTGTGGCGTGCTGCCTGAACCCGGACAAGGTACGCAGGGCCGTGCTTTTCCCCCCTCTGTGTCCGCATTCATTGTATCACACCGTATTTCGTGTATCGTTTTGCCGTTTTAGCGACCGATCCTGGAGGAGGTGCTGGCCAAAGCGAACGGCCGACAGGTGGCCCTGTACGCGGAGGTGACCGACCAGTTCGAGCTGTGCCTGACCAAGTGTCGCACCAACTCGCAGTCGGTGCAGAACGAGAACAAGTACCGGAATCCGGAACAGAAGCACTGCTACGGTGAGATGAGCGAGGCGGCGTGGGCTTCCGCGAGCGGCAAGGACGCGCAGAAACCGCTCCCGGACGATCCGTGAGGGGACGCAGGACCGTAGGAAGGCAAAAAACTAAAACGAAAGCTAAGCGATAGGTTAAGTGTGAAAAGTCAATTTTATATTACACACTGATACGCGCACACACACATTCACACACATGCGCTCGCGCTCTACTAGGCGCCATTAGTGCGCTTTTTGTTGTTGTCATCCGTCCACTACTGGCTGGCCGTTTTGTGTATTCCCCTCCTCGCCACTCTTTAGAGAAAAAGGGATGCGGACGTGGAAAACTATGCGCTCATGTGTGTGTGCCTGTGTTAATGTGCGTGTGAATGTATGGCTAAAATAAAGACAACCCCGTGTATTTGTTAGAAGATAAATCCTTAACAGCAAAAACCAAACCGCCTTGATGTACGTTTATAATTACACGAAACATTATTTCCAAATTTGTTTTTGCGAATATTTTGGTTTCTTTGCTTCTAAAAGCTTGTTTAAGAAAGTAATTACGTTTCTAGCGAAGAAAAAACATTGTTATCCTTTGATTACGCATCTCGCCAGTGCCCGAGGTGGATGAACGTATTACGTAAACGCCTCCGCCCACCAAAGACCAACGGTGACGGGTGGCGCGCTCCGCTAGAAACTCCCTGCCGAAGGTCCCCGAGAGAAAAATGATGCATCTCCTTTTATACGATCTTTGTGTCAGCGTGTGTGCGATGCGAGGGCTAGTTTATGGGAGCCGACATCAAGCGTAACGTTGGTTTTTTTGTTTTTCTTTTGGTTCCCCATGCCGACGCTTTGCTCCGATTGGATTAAACCCATCTCTTGCTCGCTGTCCTTTTGTCCCTACGCGCATCCATCCACCTAGCCTCGCAGGGACATCACAGTTCGATGATGGTAATTATTATGATTATGTTACCTGTTGCATTTACCGAACCCGTCGTTTCACCGTACCGTTGGGCCGTGGGGTTTACCCACACTAGTGATGGGAAAAATGAAGTTTTCGTCGGAATCGATTCAGGATAGTAGGTCGGGAATCAGTTTCTGGAATCGATTCCAGAATTAGCTCCGGAATTGGTTCCGGAATTGGTTCCGAATTGGCTCCAGAAACGGAATTGGCTCCGGAATCGGAACCGGTTCCGGAATCAAATTCGGCTCCGGATTCGAGATCGGTTTCGGAATCAAAATTGGCTCCGAATTCAAAACCGGTTCCGGAATTGAAATCGGCACCAGAATCAGAATTGGCTCCGAGATCAAAATCGGCTACGGGAAGTCAGTTTTGGCATTCTCATAAGAATAGACGTTTGGATCTAATGATGTTACGTATTGATAGCAGCAAAGAATCAAAATTTACTTGTACTTGAACCATTCTCATAGAGATTTCCAGACTGATTTCGCGAATGAAACTTCTTATTTCAATTCAAGTCTTGATTCTCATTCGGAGCTAATTCCATTTACTGGAGTCAATCCGATTCCGTTATCGGGGCAAATTGCGATTCCCAGGTCAATTCCGATTCCGGAGCCGATTCCGAAATCGATTCCGGAAACTGATTCCGGACCTACTATCCTGAATCGATTCCAGAAAACTTCGGAGCTAGCCGCAATCGATTCTGATGAAAACTTCATTTTTCCCATCGATTCTTCGAAATAGGGTCCAGATACGTCTCCGCAAGCTGCTCCGGAATCGGAATCGAATCCAGCATCGAAATCGGCTCCGGAATTGATTCCAGCATCGGAATTGACACGGAACACGGAATCGGAATCGGAATCCGTCGAATTCCGAGCTCCCACCACTATCCCACACACCAACATGAAGATGCCGCCCATTTTGCCACACGATCAGCACCACCACCACCCCGGGGCCGGTTTCGGTTTGGGTCCGAGATCAACCGACGGCTCGTCACGTTGCCGAACCGGATCCGCCGAAAGCAGCGTCCCTAAGACGGACACACTGACACACACGCACAGGCGCGGGTGCAGCAACAAGCAGCAGTGGGGCCGGGATGGGTGATGCGCATGCCCGGTGCGGCACAAGGATACTACCGCGACCGAAGCCGGTGCCCCGGAGAGCATGTGTGTGTATGTGTGTATGTGTGTGTGCGCGTTTTACGATGCTACCACGAGGCTCCGGACGGTGGCCGTACCGCTCGCGGACGTCAGTCTTGGCGGTGAACTGTTGCGAACAACTTCAGCCTTTGCGGGAGCGTCCGAGGCCACCGGGAGCGCGCTTCAGGCCAAACCGTCAAAGGACCCGCGCGGTCGCTGCCGGCCGTAAGTGCTGACCATGTGCTGAGTGTGCCGTTGTGGTTGCCGCTATCGCTGTACCGTGCGATCACCGCCAGTCTCAAGCCAGTCTCGAGCCAAAGCCAAGCAACGAAGCCCACCAAACCGTCTGCCCGTGTGGCGAATGGTGCTGATTCCGGGGCGCGCCTGGTACGGGCAAGCCGGTGTGCTGTCGCGAATCGGGGTAACGCGAAACCAAAACAAGCAAACAGGCGCGCGCGCGTGATACCACGGCGGTTTCGTGTGGGGTGGCTGTAGGCGCGCGTTGCTCTCTGCCCGTACCACGTGAGCGCGGTGCGTTACACCTGTAGCAGAGTCGTCGTCGTCGTCTGTTTGTTTTCTTCTCCGTATTGGTTGGTGTTTGCAAAAACAAAAAGAGAAAAAGTGAAGCACAAAGTCGAGTCCAACGGTCCCAAACGCTATCGTCCATCAACCGATATCTTACCTTGTTTTGGGAGCGTCCCAGAGTGTCCAAGAGGTAAAGCGTGGGCACACCAGGCACAACACCGAGTCGGCCGGAATCCTTCCAAATCCTACCACACAAACACACACACAAACACACACACACACACACACACACACACACACACATACACACACACACAATCTGTTGAATTTTGTGGCACGAAAGTGAAAGTTGGACCCCAACTAGCAAACGTCTTCCCAGCAGCAAAGCCACGCGTGTCCCGTCCAAAAGCGACGACCTCCGAAAGCAACAGGAGAGCAACCAGGAACAGATGGTGTCTGAGCCACGGGCCACGCACTAGCCTGCAGCACACACACACACACACACACACCATCACCATCCACATTCCCATATGCCATTGCCGCCCGCGAGCTTGTTTACCGACACCAACGTGCCGCGACCACATATCATTGCTGGCTCCCTTTCCCCGCACCGGGTCACGTACCGGGGCGCGAACAAAACTTGAACTAATTAGAACGCTACCGTTGGAGCGCCTTTCGCACCAAACCGCGTGGATAAGCGACGGAGCGACGGGAGAAACTCCAAAACTTTGCACCCCGCACACACTAAACCTGACGCAAGTGACGCATCCAGGCGGGGTTCGGGGCGAGCATTTTTCTCCCCCGTACCTGCGAAAATTGGTATAGTAATGTGTTGATAACCTCTCCGTAGCGGGCGAAAAGGGAAATTGAAACCGGCTGCTCGCCACCGCCCTACTAATCTGCCTACCGCCTGAGCGCGTGTGTATTCTTGGATCGAGTAGGTAGAAGACGAACATACTCACACACACAGTAGCGCCTTTCCCTTGCAAGGACCTTTCCATACCACACAAACACACATATCATAGCTGCGTGCGAAAGGATTCGGGGAAAAACAAACCGTTCTATTTAGTCTGTTGTGGTAAGCCGTGCAACGAGGAGAAGATTTTTTTTTACTGTCGAGGCCAGTATCAGTAGTAGTTACGCGTTAAGTGGACAATATCATCGCATAGAGAAACCGCACCACCGCCAGTGCCAGAGAGAAACAGGACAAACAACAAGATAAAAAAAAAAAACAAAAAACGGCTTGCTCCAAGTACCTCCAATCAAACGAGCATCATTTCCCAACGATCACACATACCACACACAGAGCCACACAGAGGACACAAGAGACGCTCTGAAACGGTGGCGGGTCGGTCGACGTGCAGATTAGCAGCAATCATCAACCAGCCGGAGCAATCTGTCAATCTAATCCTGCGAGCGCGCGCGCGAATAGCGTCCTCACAGTTGAGCCCGGGGGGGAAATTAAAGGTAGGTGAAAGCGGAGAGCAGTATGAACAGCTTCTGTAAGCACAAACACACAACACACACACACACACACACACACACACACACACACACAAGCTTTGTGAGCTTGATTGTGAAGTAGTAGAAGCGAAGTAGTTAAAGCGATGCGAACTGCTGGTTGGAAAGTAATTCACAGTGGCAGAAGTTCACAGGGAAGGTTCCTTTTCAGTGCGCATGGTTTTTGGGTTTGACGCGTTAGCGTGGCAAAGATAATAGCTATGCTGAAGGGTTACAAGCAGCAATACATAATTATTACCTTGCTTGTGAAAATACTTACCTAGTACTCGACAGCACTGTTTTGTTAACACAGGTAGATCCCGAGATGCACGGTACCTCTTTGGAGCGGTTTTATGGAGATACTTGGTTCTCCTAATTTGACGGGTCTCAAATTGACGGGGCAAATTGTACTGCTTCGACACATCAATTGTCTGATAAATAAAAATAAATAAACTCCCTTAAATTGAGTTTTAAAAATCATTACAAAAGGTTGTAAATTGTATCCTTTTGGCAGAATCATATTACCGTACTGCTTCGAATTACGGACTCTTAAGACGTTTTTGGCATTCAATATTTTCGAACTAATTCAATTTTAATCGGCCAAACATCTGTATTACTCACTTAACTAAATCAAACCTTCTACATTTGGGGAAAAATTAAGATATCCAGTAATTTTACTCGAAACATTGCAAAATATCATAAAACTGGTAACGATACTTTGATTCATATTCCAGACAATTGAGAGCTCATGTTTCAAATTACGAACGATTTGGTTCATATTCCGGACAGCCTCAAAATTCCTTTTATTATTATTATTATTATTATTATTTATTTCATATTGTCAGCCGCCTAGGGTTTCACAATAATATGTCTTACAAACTAAGGAAGAAGGAAGTGTTAAGGATGGGAGGTTGATGATAGAGACAAGGACTCAGAAAGACGAGAGCGAAAACTGGACAAGGGGACGTGGTAGTCGAACAAATCATGAGCTTCATTAAATGCTGCGCAAGCTCTCAAAAATGGATCTCTCTGACCAAAAACAGAACGGCGGGAGGGGATAAAAATGGGAGGTCTGTCGCGGAGACGACGAGAAGGGACGTAAATAGGAATGGAGCTGAGGAGCGAAGGAGCATCGATATTGGAAGTCAGGAGGCTGGCAATGAAGTAAGACTGCGCGTGTGAATGCCGGGATTTGATTTCCATCAAGCCCAACATACGACAGCGGAGAGAATAAGAGGGCACAGGTGCATTATGTCCGTGCAGAAATCTACGAATAGCGATACGCTACGAATAGCGAAATTATACCCTTCAAATTTACACACACTACGCCTTTTTAGTTTTTGACTTGTTTTAAGGTTTGGATACTTGATTCTGTATGTTAGTGTCCTCCTAGACCGACAGAACGACGGTCTTACATACAACGGGGTTTGGGTGCTGTTTTTTTTTTTCTTGTAATCTTAGATACTGAAGAACTGCTACGCGAATTAATGGTCTCTCGAACGGCCATCAATGCATTTGTCACATACATCTTCTAATATCGTTGTTTTCATGTTATCATCACTGTCTAAAAACATAATTTTATACAATAATCACAATTTACTTCGGCGGTCCAGAATTAAAAATAAGATAAAAAATCTTTCTTCGAACTCCGAACTGAATTAAAATCCGATGTATTTCAATGCACGTGAACGCGTTTAAAAGGAATTATCGATGAAATAACACTGGTGTGGGTTTGAAGTAAAACTGCTAAGAATGCCTCTGGTGGTGAACTGACCGACAGAAAATATTAATTTATTGCGGCATCAGGGCCTACTAGGGTTCAGACACATTTTTAATTGATTCTATCATGGCAAAAGCAGTATGACCAGTGCCTAGATATGAAAATATTCAATAAAAACATGCCAAATGTCCGTAATTTCAAGCATAACGGTAAATCATGAATTAAATGACTAAAACCTACCAGCTCAAGCAAATATACATGCAAATATTCTGGCTGCAAATCGCGAAATTCGACTTATACAGAAATTTGAGGTACGGGATTTCTTCTCGGTACGCATTAATTGCGGGTCTCGGGGATGACCTGTGCTGCCTGTTCTTGAGCTACGCGGTTCTCGGCCTCACCGTTGTCTCAATGACCAAATATACAGATTAATCTCTACGACAGGCATACCCGGGTATTTTACATTAGTTTTGTATAAGAAGTTTAATTTTTTAAATTAATACTTCATTAACTTTTTTTGTATTGACAATTATAATTTATAATTTGGTGCAACACTACAAATATTGGTTTTACTAAACCAAATAAATGGGAATTTCAAAGTCCCGTTTTCTGTTTTTCTTTTAGCTTTTTTTCAAGCTCGAGCTTATGCTTAAGCTTATGTGAAATGTATTGTTAGTACCTTTTTCATTTATTTTTAATAAAAAAATATTAGAATTTTTTTTGAAATGATTTCATAGTCAATATTATCAAAAATATGATTAGGAAGTACATATTTATAATTAGCTTTTTAACGAGAAATTCGTATTCCTCCACACTTTTCTCTGTCATTAATTTTGTCTATAATTTTAAATTTTGAGCTACATTAAAAATAAAAATATGATTTAAAAACTTATGTTTTTTACAAAATTCAAAATTTTACAAAATCCTTCTTCAATAGGGCGTAACCGTCCTACGCGGACATGCTGGCCTATACTAGTACAGGCTTTTGGAACTGTATTCAATACCACGCAGCCGGATAATCAGTCCTCGCTACGGGGGGAAAATCCATTCTAGACTAAAACTCACGACGTGAATGTTGTTACGTCGTACGAGTTGAAGACTGTACTACGGGATCGCCCATAAGCATCCATGACGTACATATTTACTAATGCATTTAATATGGTGCAACTGCTGAAGGCTTTTGAGAAAAAATCATTGTTCGATAAAACCTTATTTCAGTTTGAAAATCAAAAACAACACTCGGGAATCCGACCGTAGAGATTTGCTCCAAAATTTGTACTAAACTTGTACAATTTGTACAACGTACTAAATTAAATCAAAGGCATCCAATTAGAACAGACATGCAACTGCTGTTTAGTGGAGGCCTCCTCATATGTTCACGCATCTTGTGACTTTGAGGCTTTTTGGACAGCTCGGAAACCACGAATCGGAATACCTCTTTCTTCACTTCATTGCTGAAGGTATTCTTTAGCTATGGTTATGCAAAAAATCAGGCCGATATCTTTCAGAAACTCGAAGAACTATGCGCTGTAAAAATAATGGTGAATTGTATGAGACAGACTGAATGTTGTATAGTTTATTTTCCTTAACAAAATGGCCACAAAGCTTGCCAATATTGACCAATGTAGTGCTAAAAATTAAAAATTAAAAAGTTATAGTTATTTGTTATTAGCGTTGACAAATCGTTCAATTGGAACTTGGTCTGCCTTTTAACTATGTTTAGAGTATTAGTTCCGAACATTAGAATGGCTATACTTAGATTTCCATGAGTGGTTTTAGATATTGATCTGGATTTTTTAAGCTCGCATAACCGAAGAGTATCCTTATCAATGTATGAAGACGATACGTGGTTTGAATAATTTTTCAGAAAGCTTGAAAGTTAGCTCATATCTGGAGTACTATATTAGACCGCTAATAGCTAATTGCTTAATGTAAGTTCATTCACACGTACGTATGTTCTCTTATTTCTATATAATGAAAGATTTAAGGTGAAGAATTTGCCATCAATAGATTTGTGCGAGGATACACAAAATAGATCAGATTCTATGTACAACCCTTAATGATTTTAGCCGATCAAAGAAGCAGAAGAATAAGAAGAAGAAAAAGAAGAAGAACGATCGACCATACTCTAAAGATTATTTATATTTGTTAGCAACAAAATGGTAGAACAAACATGCATATGTCCTTTTAGTTATTAATTAACATAAATAATAATAAAAATCATTCCTGCCTCGTTGTGCAGTTTATTTTCTTTTATTTTTAGAACAGTTTGAAAAATTAGAACTCAAGCTGCAACCATTTGAACTATTACAAACTCATCAGAATGTCAGGATTACGCAAGATTTGGTAATCAGGACAAACATTTCCAAAGCCAAACTTTTATTAGAGTCATGTTGATTCTTGAATAATGAAAAATTCCTTGAAGCGGAGATAGTTGCTAAGAAACAATGCCATAGGTGCTAGGATTCACATCAAAGATCATGTTAGGCAGACGCTGCATACTGAAGCACAATATAAAAATTGTACGCAGTATAATCTGTCACATCAAAGATCCAGCCAACTTGCAACTCGCATCCTTCGTTTGAATTCGTTGCACTGTAGGTCAGAGAAAAAAACTATTTTTTATGAACTATTCTGCCTAAGTCTTCAAAATAAAGAAATAATTGAAGCGTGACCGAATGCAATCAGAAAAAAAGCATTTAAAACAATAAGAAAATCGATATGAATTTGATAATACTATTTTATAGGCATCCTTCACTCAGAACATCTTGAGATGAACTCAGCGGATTATCGATAATCTATCGAGCCATTGCTGATTTTGCTTTGTGCCGTACAGCTGTAGATTTCAGCGGCAAAGCGAACTATATTGTGCACTCTCCACTTAGCCACAAAAGCTTCTATAGAAACGGCATTAAAGACATACAGTGCTCACCGACGAAGGTCGTAAGGATCAGGCGTGCTTTGTCAGTAGCACGCCAGGTAGCGATACATATTTTATTGGCCACATAGCCCAATTACAATTGAAGTAGGGGACCATTTTTTTCCGATGTGACCACTATCTGCTGATTGCATGCTGGATCCTGTGCGTTCCGTACTAATGTGCATTTGTACTTTCATCCCGTCCTGCACCAGCTCGCCTCGCAGTCGTAGTCGCTGTTCCCGGGCCTCGGTTCGGCCCACGCTCTTCATCACTGAAACGCAGACACCTTTAGCTGGCCGAACAGCGCACACCGAAGACGGGAGAGATGAGCAGTTGCGTCTACCGTCCAGCACGGCTGCACCAGGACCAGGATACCGACCGCCATCTGCATCCGCAGCGTACCAGCGCCAGCCCGAACCGTTCGCCATGGTACCGTACCAGCTGGAAGTGCTTGCCCTCGTTGCCGTGCTAATCGGCATCATCGTCAACTCCTACATCGTCGTTATCGTTATCCTCACGAAACAGGTAAGCTTTGGGTGCGCGTCTTCGCAGTGTGGTACGTTTGGAGGTTTCAAATTTTAAATCGAGTGGCGTGTGCGAGGGCGATAGGTCACGAGATGATGCTCCCGGTTTGTAACGAATGCTCCCTAAATTCTTGGCGAAACGAACTTTGGAAGGTTTTGCTGTGCGGTGTCTGGGTCTGGGTCGCGCCGCTCAAAGTCTGCAAGCTCTGGGAACTTCCCCAAATCACGTTCTCGCGCGCCCCGCTTGTGGTAATACCACTCCAAGACAGCACCTACGAAAGAGTTGAGCTCGAAAGCACACCCAGATTCTACAGAAATCAATCTTCAGAAACAAAACGTCGGGTCGAGAAGGGAGGGGGAAGGGGATGCATTCTTTTCCCTTGTCGCTTTTGGAAAAAGCCAAAAACCACCACAATTACCTCGTCACGACAGGGGAAAACGTG
Organism: Anopheles arabiensis; assembly: GCF_016920715.1. Taxonomy (NCBI): domain Eukaryota; kingdom Metazoa; phylum Arthropoda; class Insecta; order Diptera; family Culicidae; genus Anopheles; species Anopheles arabiensis. Next base: position 11,464,576 of record NC_053519.1, read on the forward strand.
AAGTACGTTAATCCTCTATCTCACAGGGTATTGTTTGTAAGTGTGTGTGTGTGTATGTTTATGCGTACGTGTGTGTACGTTTGTGTCAATGCTTGTCACCGCCCCGCTGGTTGACTGAACCTTCCAATGTATCGTATCAAGTTTCCATATTCTAACTGCGCGGCGCGCGCGGGAAAGGACCAGCAAGCGACGGGAAAGAGAATCTTCGAAGGTTTGGGGAGGGGAGGTTGGGAGCAAAGTTCTGTCGAAACGCTTGTCGACCGCACAGCCACCCCCCAACCCCACCGTCCCAAGCCCACACACCCGCAACACAATTCAAAAGTCATCAAGAGGAGATGCCAAGATCCCTTCACCGTTGGCGGTTGCATTGAAGTGGCCCGAACACAGCGCCGGCACGAGTGGGTACACCACACACCTGTCCGGGTTGCACCTTGCTGGGTTGCCTACGAGGCCAATGGCTGCGATGGGGCCGCGAACAATATTGTGTATTGTCGCTGGGTGCCAATGTAGTGAGTCGCCGCCAGTGCACGCGCGTGTGCCCATTGTTTGCCCATTCCCATTCGATGGTGGGTGACGATGGGGCCTCGTTCGGGCTCGCCTTTTTTTCCGCCCCTGTCATCTAAATTTCATTTCCCAACGGCTCTATATGAACCGTCCCTTTCCCCCCTTCTGGTTCGCTTCGTCGCAAGCTAGGTGTAATCCAGTTTACGAGCACCGAGCTCGGAGGACACGCGGCTCTCCAATTTTTACTGGGTCCTGTACGGTGTAAGTGCAGTTTTTTCTGTTGTTACTATCCTCCCTATTGTTGTTTTCGGTGGTGTTCCCCGCGCTCTCTCTCTCTCTCTCTCTCTACCCTCGACCACAAACAAGCAAGAAAAGCCTGGAACGTCGCGCACGCAGTCAACGAGCAGCACTGTTTTGTGAAATGAAGCGTGCGATGACAACCAAGCGACGAACGCCCGTGTGCTGGTGGAGACGCCCGGTTGCGGGTATCAATTAAATATTTAAAAGTCAAAATTTTCAAGACCTTTTCGTAGCGGCAACCCTTTCCAGTGGGTTCCTACACGCTGCCTTCATGGTGCGAGCAGGCTATTTGCGTCCCGGGCACGGTCCGCCTCCGTCCCCGGGAAGCCGTATCCAGCCGCGCCTCATTCTGCACGCGCGATCATTTCGGATTTAACGCGCTTTCATCGTACCCATCTCCAATTCCCTTCCCTGCACTCTCTCTCTCTCTCTCTCTCTTGCTTTTTCTCCTCCTCAGGGAAGAGAGGGGCTTCCATGTTTCCCAAAATCGAGAACAGCAGCAATGTGGCAGGTGGGTGTGTGTGTATGAAAGCGTGCCAGGGATACGGAACAGATGGTCCGCTTCACGGGAGTTTGGTAAAAGTTCTCAAACGTCACATCCACTCCCCGGCATCGCAGGGAAAGCGGTATGTAGCGGAGAACGAGGGAAATGAAACGGGAAGGCGGTGAAGATGTACAGAAAATGAAGCGGTAGAGGCAGCATGGCCAGCACTGAAGCAGGACTGATAGACACTTGGGAGCATTTTTCCTAGGCGCGTTCTCTCGCGTGTTTGAAGAAAAGCAACACCGCAAAAGAAAAAAGAAAGAGAAAAACGAGAACACGGATGAAAGGAAGTGCTTCTCGAACAGCAAAAGGAAGCCCCACGGCCCCAGCCCAAGGAAAAACCCCACGGAACGGAAAATTTATCAATAACATTCCAAACCCCCGTGATCCGCCGGTGGCTCTTTGCGCGCGCTGCTGCCTAAAGCACCTTCGTCCGTTCCGCCAAAAAACGGGACAGAAATCGTTGGCCAAGGGTGGGGCGAAAGGTTGGGACGGAATAGGAAAAACACACACACACACACACATGCATGAGCAAAAATGAAAATCTTCAACCCACTCGCCCCCGCTTTCGGACCCGTTGTGTCGAACTTTTCACTCTCGAGCTCACATCGGCACACGGTCTGATATTTCTGAATACTAGCCACAGCTTCTAGACGCTCTTCTTCTCTCTTTCTCTGTTTTGTACCATTTTTTATGGTGCAAGTTCTTGGAACAGAGCAAGGTATGCTAGTGGCAACCCACTCCTTACACACAGACACACATACACACGGCACATTCACCGCATGTAAATCGAAGCTAAACCGAAAGATACAAACATCCACCGGAACATCCCCGGTGCGTTACTGCACCACTTTCTGATCCATGTTTTGTGTTGTTCTTTCGTCCCTTGCGTAAGATAAGCTTTCCGCATACCCCTTTAAGAAATTGCAACGGTGCGAGCAAAGATTTGCTTCCACCCGGGGGAGTTGCGAAGATGTGTTTGTGTGTATAAAAATATACATGTTGCTGATGGTTGATGACGCGCAACACCGCCTCCAGAGTGTTGCATTTCAGCATCCATCACGTTGGCAGAGAAGTGCGCTTCTTTTGCTTGGCCCTTTTTTTTTTCTTTCCAATGTTTGAAAACTGACTTTTTCACTTTTGTCATCTTGCCAGTGCTAGATGAAGCAGTTGGGAGAATAGGTTAATTTTACACCACGGTTTCACCAAATCCTCCCCCATTGAATGCCGGCATTCCTTTTAGCGACGCTTCAACCGAAAGTGAGGATGGCAGGGATAGAAGCTGGTTATTATATTTTGATTATTGCTCTTATTGACCGGTTATCGTGTTTTCCGCCGTTTTTTATGTTTTTTTTTTTTGTTGGTGTATCTATTTTAAGACCCCGCTCCTCTTGCTGCCGTACGTTCGTGGTGCTTTCCTCGTGCTCCGTTTACTTTCTGCTGTTTAGTCGCTTCATTATTTTTTTTCCGTTCGATCCCTTTCGGGCTGTTGCTGCTGGACCGATGCCGGTTTTGCCACCCGACACCGGTTCTGCAAAGCTCACATTGGTACAGGCATCGAATCGTCTGTTTTGCCGATTACAATACCCAACCCACAGAGCCGCAGGCGATGTTTGGTGGCTGGTAGTGATGAAAAGGGAAAGCCACCCAACCCAAACCATCAAGCGCAACCGATGGTGAAAATTTAATGATGCCCGTGTCCTTGCGAATCTTCCACGAGTAAGTTTTGTGTGTGTATGCGTGAATGTTTGTGTGTGTTTAGCTGAACGTGTTTTACTTATTTCTGTGTTCACTTGTTTTCTTTCCTTTTTTTTCCTATCTGTTTTATCTTCCTTTGCCCCGTCCTGCGGTGTCCCCACGCACCTACTTGACAAAGGATGGCAAGGGCAAGAATGGAAAGGAAGTACTCTATTCCTTCGTCTCCTGGCCCCGAAAGCGGAACAGCAGTGCGGGATTGGGCGGAAGATGCCTTTTTTCCTTTTCTTTTCGAGCGTGCGTGCATGGGTATCGAGAATGGATCGGTGTGCCGCACGAAAGGCATCGAACCGTGCAGTCGGGCGTGCTGTCCCGTGGACCTGGCATACAAACCCTTAGTAAGGCCCGTTGGTTTGCTTTTTGGCATGTTAAAATCCCGTGCATTTTCTCCAATATTTTCTACACCGTAAATTTTGACGAGCCGAGGAGCGAAGGGGCTATCTATTTTAAGCTCCTGAAAGAGAACCACGGTAAGGGGCAGATTTCCTACCTGCTTGCGTCCAGCGTCATTGCGAATCATCGTCCTCGAACGCACAACCCGCACTCTAGCAGTAAAAGCCGTCCCTCCGCTGAAGGGTTGGCAGTACGTGCCGGTTTGGAAAATCGTCGATACAATTCGATTCCCAGTGGCACGATTTCAATCGACTTTCTGCTAAGAACCGGCCCAGAAGAGCCACACCAGACCAGTGGGCAGGGAAGCCTAGCTAGCTAGCAAGAAAAACCCCAACACGAGGTACCGAAATGAGATAAAAGTGTACGGGCGATGCGCATTAGCCGAAACGAGGAAAACAACTTCTGCTAAACCACACCGAAACCACACGGGAATCCTTGTAAATTCATTTTGTGTGTGTGTGTGTTTCGAGGCTTCTTCCCTCCCTGCCACTGCACCCTGCTCTTAAAGGTATACCCGGGGCACCGCAAGCTCAAGGCTTTAGCAAAAGCTGTTTCCGTAAAGCCAGCCAGTTGGTCGATTTGAAACCAAATATCACCAACCAACGCAGCTTCCGTTTGCCGGCTCGGTTTTCCTAGCTCAGATCGGTGAGTTTGTGGCGTCACAACACGCTTGCCCAGCTCTTTATCCAGCCGCCAGTGCGTACCTGTTGCTGTCTCGCTTGCGGTCTGTAGCTTCTTGTTTTTCTGTGTTGGGCGTTTTCTCGAGCCGGGTAGCGCCGCAGAATAAAACAACCAGGCACCAGAAGGAAGGTTTTATTACCATCCAAACCGACCAGCACCAACATATCGCCCGGAACCGGATAGTTGATACCAAAATGCTGGGCGTGCTGGGTGTGAGGGACGGTGGATTGCTACTGGCAGGAAGGTGGTGGTTGGTGGTGGTGCTGGTGTGGGTTTGTTCTTCCGCACATTTGCAAGCCCAATCGGACGGGCATGCCGCTGCGCTGCTGTAACGAATGCTCGGCCGAAAATTAAATAAATCAATCAATGTCGGAATGTACTCACCGAAAAGTTCGTCTCGGGGTTTTTGGCAAACCAGCGCCAGCGAGGGCTGGGTGACTGCTTGCGGTTGGTCGGAAAGGCTCATCAAATCGCTCATAATGGCCAATTTAGGGTTTTACGTGCGTCAAGACGGTGGGCAAAGGATGGACGGAGGTGTGTAGCTCAGGTATTTTTCGTCAGTTTTTGGTCTGTGAATCAAGAAAAAAAGTAAAATGGGGGAACAAATTCAACGAAAAAAAAAACATCTGAACGAACTCAACCATCCTCCCACCCCAGGGTGGCAAACTCGGCTAGATGTAATGTAGCTGGCGTACCCTCACACCCCCACTTGTTACTTCATGTCGTTTTTATCTGTGTGTTTGTGTGTATGTGCGTACACTCTTTCCCTGAAGTTGATTGAATTTGATTTTCGCTCGGCGCCCGGGGAGCTACCGGGGAAAAGCTTACCAAACTGCGGGTATACAAAGTCCCGCGACGCGTGTCCCTGTCGCACTGGCGGAAAAAAAAGCAGGGAACCCCGTCAGCTTCAATTTCCATCACTCGATCTTTCGCGTCGAATTTGTTACTGCCCCCGTGCTGCTCGCTGCTGTGCGTACAAAGCGACAAAAAAAAGCGGAAAGCAAAGCATGGAAAAAAACACACACACACACACACACGTTTGCGACAAAGCTTCGGGCTTCGAGTGCGTGACAATCATCCGGAACGCCGTGCCGTGATTATGTGTTAGTGGCGGTGTTTGATTTTTTGACAAGCAAATCGATGCGCAAAGGATGAAAATGCCGAAGTGAGATCAATTTCAATTGGAAGTTGGCGTGTTTCCACTTACCCGGTGTCTCTTTCCTCCGTGCGCCTGGACCGCTCGTTTTGTTTTGCTGGACGCGGACTGGGCCCAACAGCACATTCACAGCAACAAAGTAAAGAGAGAACGTAACACAAAAAATACATATAAAAGCAATTCGAAATTTGACTAGCAGCAGAGAAACCAAAACACAATAAAGATTATTTGCGTAAAGCCTCACCAAACATTGGCTAAAAAAAAAAACGCACAGACAAACTCATCACTAGGCAGTACCTCTGTGCTGTGATTGACTAGCTCCGGGGCACCGAAAATCAAAACCACCGCTGTCAGTGTGAACCGACACTCTACCAACTAACGCACGGTGACAGCGTACGCAACGGTAGGATCACCGTGCGTATGTGTGGGTGAGTTTGTTGAGTCCCCAGCCGACCGAAAATGGACCGAGTTGAGTTGATCATTACCTATGCAGGAGGTGGATAAAGCAGAAAACAAAAACGTTGACATTGGAGCGCTGATGGGCAAGCTTCCCCCCGCTGCTCCCCTTTGTAAAGCTATTTTTCACCTTATTTTATTGCATTACCTGAGGGTACGGGTCCCCGCGGCGGGGCCCGGCCAGGGAGATCGGGAGCCAATCATCTAAATGGAAAAATCAATCTAAATTGATTGAAGAGAGCTTTATTATGAGTGTTTTGTATCTGGCTGGGGGACAATTTTGCTTTTTTCGTTGTTGTTTTTATGTTGATCAATGCGCACATTGTGTACTGCCAATTGCTCCTTTGCCAATCGCGCTCCTGTCGATCTGTGCCGCTTAATCGGAACGAGATTTATTGAATAATTTTTTTACTCTGTCTCTCGCACTGCTTGCTACTCACTTTCCCCATTCGGGCGTGGGATATTTACGGAAAGCAACGAAGTGTCTCATGCAAGTACGGGTGCATACTGAAATAAAAATGGCGAGCAAAAGGTTTAAGTAGGATGTGCGTCTCATACCCTATTCGAGCAGTGTTTTCGAGCGGCTGAAAGTACATTACAGGCACGCGCTGGCAACCCAGGAAGCGTCGGCCCAGATTCGATCTAGCCACCATTAATGCACCAACTATGGTGTGCAGGTATGTGCGGTTTTTCTGGTGTACATGTGTGTGGGGGTGTGTGTGCGGGTAGACGCTATGGCAGCCATCCATCACGGCGCTCGGGATGTAATTACATTTGTCCTCGCTGTGTTCGACTTCCTCATCAACGCTCGGGAAAAGATGCACCGGATCCTCTGTCAAGTACGGCTGATTGGCTTTTATCGTCCGATCGCTTATGACTTTTCGCCTTCCCATTTTCCATTGTCGCCTGGGTTTGGCGGTGGTGTCAGTGAAAGACGGGGCTGCTTTTTCTGCCAAACCTCTGTCCCGCAACACCAACCTAATCGGAAATCGTGAAATGCCTGTAGAGTGCCCGGCTCGAACAGAAACACAGAATGGAGAGGTGTTAATAGAGTTGAACGCGTAATGGTGAGCAGGCTGTCCAGCGTGCGACTTTTTTGACATTGACTGGTAGGATTTCACTCCACACGCTTTGTGCGGTGCGGGGTGGATCGATTTTTGGACAGTAGAAAGGTTTTATTTCATTTTTTTTTTTTGGGACTTGCAATCATGTGCTGCTGTCAAATCTTCTGTGCTGGTTGGTCGCTTATTATTCCGAGAAACCACAGTGCTCCGGGAACGGCACTGGCTGATGATTCCGCGAACTGCAAACTTCTGCGTATCTCAACATTCTACGAATTGCTGCAGTTCCACAAACAATTCCAGAAACTTTGCCGCACCGCGGCCCGGTATTACACGGTGGCTGGATTTACAATGCAGCCGTCCGCTGACAGCACCTGTACCGCACCAGCAGGCTTCACGTAAAATGCAAATGAAATGCAGCGGTTCCGATCCTGCCAGTCGGCAATATAATTAGAGACATTCGGAAGAGGACTGTTTTCGTTCGTTTTGCACAGTAAATCATTGCTTCACAACGCCTAAATTTATGCATTCCGCAGAACAAAAGCTGATTGCAATGCAGTAGCTGGTCGAGTGCAAAGGTTTGCTTTTTCCTTTGGAATTGGAAGTTTTCCGGCACAAGTCGTGACACCATCTTTGACATGGATAGCGCCTGATGCTATGCATCATGTACTTTCTAATCAATTGTCTTACTAATTTTAGTTTGAAAAGTAAGTTCGTGCATGGGTAAGCACTAGAAATTTGTTATGCAATAGCGAAGATGTTGTGAACATCTGTGAAACATGTTTCGTTTACGTTCAGGCGTTAGAAACTTTAACAGGGATCCTTTTTCACGTAAGACAACCGCCGGAGCGGTAATTAAAGCAACTACGCTGAACTTGAAACGTCAACGAAGAGTATCACTAGGTGCATTGCATACATCTAGGCGCTTGTATCTGCTTGCAAAGTATGCACAGCAAACATGTTCAACATTTTGGCTCAGATAAAAACGAAGAACTAAACGACACTTTGAAAGTGCAAAATGTTGCTCCAATTAGTTTGCTAGCACGTTCAGCAAATACTTTAGCAGCTATTTTACCACCGCGTAGTGGCAGTTGGCGTTCATTTGCTTAGAAAGCTCACACTAAAGTGAATGACGTAATGTTGTACCGGGAAAATTACGTGCAACCCAAACAACGAGCAACAAATCGAGGCTAATTAACTATCGGTTACACACAGCATCAATTCTTCCCGGCTGTTTGCACTCGTACAGCGGAGAAGTAAAAAAAAATCGCTCATCCCTTCCGTCTCATCAATTGCCAACAAAATGGGGGAGGAAGCTGCTGTTTGCACGAAACCAAATCAAAGCTAAAAGATGAAGCGAATGATTTGTGCTATAATTGCAACCAGCACTAACCAACTAACGGCAGGCGGCAGCATCAGCACCACCACTACACCTTTTTTTTGCCTCCCTATCCCCAAAACGGCACATCGATCGGGCTTTCACCACTCCAGCACGTTTCGCATTCGCCACCTGCCTTCAGCCCGTGCTCGGTGGCACGCTTCCCAACGCTTCCCACTAACTGTCGAAGCAATCATAATAGCCGGGGCGCTGCTGCTCGGTGCTGCTGTAGTTAGTGCGGGTTTTGTTTGCATTGCGGATTACGCTCGTCTCGGCGCAAACAGACTGCATCCATTGGCGCTGAAAATTGGTTCGCCTCGTGCCTCGGTCGCACCGGGGAGGATTTTCACGCCCGACCAAACCATGGCAGCAGCGTACCGCCGGAGCCTGCACTTTCCGCGTAACCGCACCGAGAGTTGAGGCAAGAAACCGAATCCCGCTCAGATCCGTGGTTTTCCAGCCCAGCCGCTAAGAAAGGCGCACAGGGGTCACATTTCGCGTAAACTCCGCCGGACGGTGGAGATATTTTACGCCTGGGCGCAGGTCGACTTGCTTGTTGCTGTGTATGTGTGTGCGTTTTTTTTTGTTCATTTATGCTTCTCCTTTCTTGGCAGCACTGTCTGCGTTGATACCTTCGCCAGAAAAGTGCTTTCTGCTTCACCGGTGTACATATTTCGTGTTTTTTTTGTTAATATTTGCCAACGTGTTTTTAGCGCGCCTTTGCAATGCCGATGAAAATGAAAATCGTACGCCTGAATTGCTACTATTTTACTACGCGAACGGTAACCTAGATGGCGTCCGGCTGGGAAGCGCTTTTTGCGCCTGCAAGGGCTGCAATTTCCCAGCAGAGAGACCGTTTTACCTACCCCAGTTCATGCCTTTCGCTTGGTGCTGTGTCGTTATGTGCCTTCGTCGTACGAGCACGATGGGACGACGATTATTTATCGTCCACCCAATCGGTCGGCAGATACATACATATTGGATTTCCTTACCCGGTGTATGTCTTTCCGTCCGGTGCGCAACCCCCGGGAAACGGTGGAGGGGCGCGTGAAAGGGGGCCAATTATCGGGCAGCCGGGGCGGCTGGTGACCAATTGCAACGATTGGCCCGTTAACAACGGGGTGGCACGATTTATTTCCCTCGTGCAGACCGGCGAGACCATTACCGGTGTGCTGAGGCGATTAATTTGTACAGGTTTATTGCACGCTTAGGTTATTGGCTGCTACCTCTACCGCCCGGTGTGCCGACGGTATGCCATCGGCAATGCGATTCGTAAGCCTCGAGCAAAAGTGCAACTCTAATGCGCGTCTCCGCGATTGTCAAGCCGGATGCACTCAGACAGCATCTTCGCCTGCCTTTGTGCAGAATGGGTGGGGGGGGGGCATGTTATCACATTTCTTATTTTTCAAACGTCAACAACTTTTAATTGGTCCGTCTGTTGCCGCAGGAACTCTCTGTCGGTGTTTTGTTTGTGCGGTAGGTTGTGTGTGAGCGTGTTTCGTTTCTTTCTTCGGAGGGCTTTGTTCCGCCCTGGTTGCGTCGTTTCCCAGGAAACCGAAACAGCTAAGAAGCTTTTCTGCTTGCCACTGCTGGCAAGTCAGCTAGCTGCCCGGGGAGCAGGGTGCAACTAGTTACCATAATTGAAGTTATCCGTCTAATGAGCTGCCTCGACCATTGCTCGTTGTCTTTTTATTTCTTTATTATTACTATTCCTTTTTTTGTTGCACTTTTTTTGTTGCAGATCACGTTCGCCAGCAAAATACTGCTGCTGCATCTCGGCGTAGTGAACGCGGTACTATGTCTGTTCTATCTGATCTTCTACGGCATGAGCCTGCTCCAGCTGCTGCCGGTAGCGCTGGACGCGATGGATGTCGCCTGTCTGCTGTTCGGGCTCTGCTTCAACACGCTCCACTCGATCGCACTCTGGACGCTCTGTGCACTGAACTTCGATCGGTACTTTGCGATCGCGACGCCGCTACACTACGGGACGTTCATCAACACGAAAAAGGTACGGTTTTTGGTGTCGGATGCTACCTTCTCTATCATTATTGTACATTCTTATTAGATTGTATGCCAAACTTTCTCTTTTAAAGCGTGTGGTTTGATTTTTGTGTAGGATTCACAACTTGTATACTTGTGCAATTTCCATTACATTTGTATAGCCTATTCCAGCATTAAATCTACATTTAATTTTAATGTAATTTAAAAATCTTAAAAATATGGCAAAAAACACATTATAGAGCTTTAGCCGATTCACAAACACCTGTTGACGCTTCTTCAGGCCCACATAAAGGACGATATGTAAAGCTAGAGTTTCTTTTAGCAATCATAACTTTGATGGACCTTTTCTTCTTATTCGTCTTTGAGGAGCAGAGTACTATTTCATTTATGTATTTCATTTATTATTCAGTTTAATAGACCTTATTGGCGCTTTCAAACGAAATTACACCCTGAGGCTTAACCTAAATACTAACAGTAACACAAGAAGCTAGCGTGCATGACGAACACTAATCAGGAACTCAGTGCGCAACACTCCTGGTTCGAACGTACAACATACAGCATTGAACTCACGACACAGCACATAGAGAGGATCGCGGTGGCCGGAACGTGAACGACGGTCCTCAATGGTGATCAGATCCCGGGATCGAAGCGTTCTTGCAGGAGCGTAGAGGTTGATTGAAGCGAGCAGAGTAGATCCGACATGAGAGTAATTTGTGCATCACGATGTTCGAGAGAAACAATGCCGAGCAGGGCACAGCGTGTAGGGTACTCATAACCATTCCAGCGGCTAAGGGCAGGACGAGACGAGTGGCTTTAGATTGGCCAGACTCAAGGCGAGCTATTTCATGAGATGCGGATAGCAACCAAACTACGAATGCGTATTCAAGCGCAGGACGCTCTAAAGCGCAGTACAGCATGTTTTTTTTGAATATCAGGTCGAGGAACTCATGGGTCAGATTGGAAAGAAGGCCTATCAATTAATTGCCTCGAGGAACCACGCTGTCCAACTGGAAGTTTCACTTAAGTTTGGCGTCCAATATTGCTCTGAGGTCGCAAACACTGTTTTACGCTCTAATATTCTACCGACCCTTTTATAGTCAAAAATAAGAGGCTCACGCAAGTCGACTGAAAGTAATTGTGACGCATTTATCGATGCTTAGATTCAGGAAAATATCGAAGCAATATGATCCTTTGGAGTTGTAATTGATCGGTTGGATTCTTAACAGGCAGGAAGGCTTTAGTGTCGTCTGCATATGAGAGGTGACAGTCAGAAGGAAGAATAAGCGATAGGTCATCCAGGTAGAGTATGAAGAGCAGTGGGACAAGGTTGCTGCCTTGAGGGAATCCGGGGGGTACATTTAGGGGACGAGACGAACATGTCACAAACAAAACTCTAGTCAGGCAATTAAAGAGTCAGGGAGTCAACTTCCTGAAGTATCCAGCTTTTTGACTAGTATCGAATTGGGGATGCTGCCAAATGTCGCTCGTATATCCGTATAAACAGTATCGACTTGCTAGCTCCCATCGATATCAATGTGGCAAAGGCTGGTGAATTGCACGAGGGTCGAGGTTGTGCATCCCTTGGGAAAGAAGCCAAGTTGAGATCAGCCAAACACTTTCGCGCAGGCGCAGTGGGAATTGATGGATTGTCGAGGATTCAAAATCGTGGTCGAAATGCCATCTAGGCCCGAGGATAGGGAAGGCTTTAACATACCAATAGCTTTGTGTGTTTCTTCTTCTATTTGGCGTAACGTCCTATGCGGACATGCCGGCCTATACAGGCTTTCGAGACTTAATTGTATACTATCGACTCTAATGGATGAAGAACACGCCTCGAAGGCTTATGATAGTATATGTCGAAGAGCTGCATTAATTTGATCTAGATCAATGACGTCGGGTGAGAACATCGCACATTTGGTCACAAAATGCAACCTCGCACCTGTCGGAAATCAGGTGGACCACAGCCAGGGACCGAGCATCCTGGAGAATTGTTGTTGACCGGGCTATGTCACATCGACGTGCTCTATTGTGAGCAGGCCAACAAGAGAGAGAGAGAGAGATAGAGAGAGAGAGAGAGAGAGACTTCGCGTGTAATTTTCTATGCTCGAAAATTATCTATTTTATAGAACCATATTGTAGGATATACTGCTCTGTTTAAGGTTTCCGACTGCGGATTCTGAGATGAGCGGATTTTAAAAATTTGGTAGTTTTTTGGTCAAATTCTAATAGATTGCAGGCACGTCGATTGTGAAATCCAAAATAAATATATTTTTTGTTATATTTTAAAAATCAATTAAAATACAGTTGAAATGTTTAGTCAAAATCATATCGAATAATTGATATCATTAGCACATCACCAACCACAGGCAAAAATTCGCGCGGTGGTCTGGTCAACTGCTCGACTTTACAACATGCCCGTCGTGGGTTCAAGCCTAGAATGGTCCGTCATCCCGTAACAAGGGCTGACTATCCCGCAGCGTAGTGAATAAGTCTCAAAAGCCTAGGTCGCCTTGTCGGGTAGGACATAGCATCAAATGCTACTACTCATATACTGCCAAATAGAAAACATATCATATACAGTGGCGAAATTAGGATATGAGGGGCCTCAAGCGGTGAAAGGAGTGGAGGTCTCCGGTAATTGTTGTTTTTAAAATTATTTATATGTTTTTTTAGAATTGAGATATTGTTTTTAAATTCCAGGAGTTCCTGGAAAAACATATTTCCTTTCAGTTAAAAAAATTAAAATGCATAATTTGTTTTACAATTTCTTCCAATTGGTGTCCCTTCTTTAACCACCTACCCGCGTAGGTCATACATTTTGTATATTTGCCTTTTCACAGCTTGAAAGCGTTTCTGTTTGGTTCTAGTAGTCGTATAGATTTCAAATATATTGCAAATATATATTTTAAATTATATTTTCATTAGAATTATTAATTTTATTTTTCTTCGTTTATAATATATATTTATTGCATTAACCCAAGACGATAATTATCTCGAAACATACGCATATTCGCACAGAATAATGCCAACTCATTTTTTTTTGGCACAACAACCGCTGCCGGTCAAGGCCTGCCTGTACCCACTAGTGAAGTGGGCTTTGGCCTTCAGTGACTTTTTGTTACTATAGCAGGATAGTCAGTCTTTACGTATGGGGGCACGGTCTATTCGGGGCTTGAACCCATGACGGGCATGTTGTTAAGTCGTTCGAGTTGACGACTGTACCACCAGACCGGCCACGTCATATACAAATTGAATTATCTTCATACATCGGTACAAGTTTATACAATTAAGGAAAACGTTTATGTGAAAAATATACATAACACAGGAAAATTTGAAGTCTACAAACTAAAACCGAAGAGAAATGCTTTTCAGCTGTGAAAGTTGTCATAGGAAATGTTTAAAAATGTTCGCGACCGCTCAGTCCGTTTAATCCGCCACTGCTCATACATTCGATGTATTTTTAATTAAAACCGCAAACACAGAAAATCGAATTATGCGATTTGGCAACCTTTACATGTGAAACAGTAAAAAATGCTAGATTGCATATATTCAGGCGCTTAAAAACCTGTGTGCATTTAGGCGCTTATATGTGAGTTGCTGTACACCAGGGCACTTAATCCATACAATCCATTATCTAGCGAGCATTATCACATCTCAAATCTTACCTACAACTAGGTCTAGATCGAATTAAAAGTCTTGAAAAAAAAGCTGTCACAATACACACGCAACTTACCTGCACCCTAGCGCATGTCACTTGATCTGCCTATTACCTTCTCTCTTTCTCTCTCTCTCTCTCTCTCTCTCTCTTTTCTAAATTTATCCTTTTTCTACTACGGTTCTCGGTTAATTGCCATTATCTGACACCTGGCGCCATATGCTTCCTATCCTTCCTCTCCCTCGCGCCCCTCGGCCATCTTCTGTGCCCCACGCAGCAGGTCCTGATAACGCTCGGTGCCGGCTGGATCGTATCGACGCTGTTCAGCCTGCCGCAGGCGGTTCGCATCTCGGCCTATAAGTTCGACAGCGACTACAAGCTCTGCCTGCCGATCCTGCAGACGACCGAATCGCTCATCTACAGCATCTGCTTCGTACTGTTCACCATTCTGCTACCGATAGTGCTAATACTGGGCTGCAACATGAAGGTAAGTTAACCGTTTCCCCTCGATAGCATTATCAAGTGCCCGGTGTAATTACGCCCTGACCGAGTGCGCCCCCAACCATTTACGAAATGTCAAACTGGACACACGCGAACCAGGAACAGCAATCAGGAAAGTCAACCATCATCCTCGTACTTCCCGGGTGGTAGCGTCTCGGCCGTTCGCCACTGAACCATTCGGTCCGGGAAAATTCTTGCGTGATTTTACGACACCTTCACCCCGTCCCGATGATACCTGGGCTCGAGATTAGGTTCAGTGCGGTCTCCTATATTTAGCCGGCTTTTCGAATAATGCCGTATTTAATTAGGTGCCTTTCGGCAACCCCGCCCCTGCCGCCCAGTCCCGACTTTTCGTCTAGAAATGTATCCAAAAGCTGCTTATTACTCGCGGGCGCGCACGTGTGTGTGTGGCCCAAAACGACAAAAGGACAAAAGGAAAAGGGCAAAAAACACCGACCAAATTTCGAGCTCCTGTGTGAGTGTGGTTTTCTTTTTTTTGTGTATGTTATTAGTTCACTTTCCTTCCAACTGTTCGAAATGAGTGGGAAAAAGCACACACACAAACACATACATTGATATATACACTCATACACAGTACTCAGCTCATGAATATGAATGTGCGATAAAACTTCAAAAAGCTCCAGCCCCGGAGATCACGGGTGCCGCCGGGCGGGCGTAGTAATTGCGCCCGAATGGTAGGCAAGCGGCGCTGCACGCGTCACCGGTAGATGCCGAATGCGGGAGCGCCTGCCAGCCGGGCGGTTTTGGGATCGAAAGGCAAACCATCATCGCCATCATCGTCGTCGGAGCTTACCATTTGCATCCTACCTGGTGTGGAAAGGGGATTGCATGGAGGTGGTCTAACGCTTGCCTACCGGATGCTTGCATGATTTCTCGCTTTTCCAATTTTGCGCTCCGGGCGGGTGACGGCAGGGACGGGGCAGCCATTTGTTCGTTTTGTCACGACTTGCAGGCGAATCTTGTGGCCCGCTGGAGGTAGGCAGGGGGCGTGAGTTACTGTGCGGGAGCGGGTCCCGAGAATCGATAAATCGATAGCGGGCGATATATTTTAATCAACTTCCCCAATCGTTCGTGCAATCGTGGGCACTGCAGGTTATGGCAGTACCTATGGTTGTACTTTTACCTTTTCCCTGTGTTTCTGTTTTTTTTTTCTCCAGCCCAGTCGCTTACTCTCTAATTCCACGAACTTACTCACACACATATCCGTTATCCAGGAAGTGAGGAGGAGGGAAGGATTATACCATTTCCCTGGCAAAGGAATTGTCGTGAACCTTTCCTTCAAGGTCGAAGCTATGGCTGCCAAACGGATCGCCTGACGGTGTAACCTTCACCTTACGACTGTACTGCGGTGACTGTGCATGAACTTTCAACTCGCTCACTGCTGTACTGTTCAATATTAACGAGCTTGATTCGTCCCTTCTTAATTAGCCTTCGAGATCGAGTTTCAATATCCACGAGATCATTCTGGTCGTTGTAAAAGTCGAATGTAAATATGTCTTCCTTGACTTCATTTGATTGCTACATTTGATTGATTTGATGGTGGGCTTATTTTATTCGAAATCCTCTCCTCGGTATGGTTTGCTTTTAATCAGTCTTGTACAGTGTATTCTGGATGGCATGATCTTCTCTTGTTCCTATGTTGCCAAACATTCAAGAATCTTTGATCTTTGAACTTTGAAGTCAAACGATGGACTCAAAAATCTAACAGGCTCTAATAACAAAGGAAATTCTACGAATTAATGGTACATTCTTTTCTTTGGGGTCTGAGGTTCTCTGGGCGTTTATGATATCTGCAATTGAAGAAATCATTCGGCAGAGTCAGTGATCTATACAGTGGAACCCTTCATCCCGAGTTCTTCGCATACGGACGAAATCTAAATGCTCTACAAATACCCCTCTGAACGAATAATATCTCGCATAATGAGTGATTTTCTGTTTGTTCCCGATAGGAAATTGTGATCATTTAGAGAGTTTCAATACTAATAATCGTTAAATATCAAGCTATTTCCAAAAGTGGCAATGTATAAGTGTGGATGAAAAGGAGGTTTAGGAGGCACATTAACGCCCACTGCCAGTCCAAAACTCACGAAGTCATACAACAATCGAAAAAAGCCGGAGCAGGCCGTGCGCGTCTACTCTACGTCCAGATAACTCTTTTCAGATCAGATAACGGAGCTGAGAGTTTTGCTGCGCTTATCGACCGGTAGAGTAAGTGTCAGCGCCTACACGTGTGATCCAAAACAGCCGAAGTCATACAAAATCATGAAAAAGTCTGCGCCCTTAAGGTGAGGTAGTGTCTTCAGTTTAATTGCTCCATTTCTTTCCTTCTTATTGGACAATATTGGAGACTCACTTCGGCTTCGGCCGAGGAAGTGGGCAGGACGTGGATTTTAGTGTGTTGCACAAGTGTGAGGTGCATTGATGAGTGTGTTCTTGCATGAATTCTTGATCTACCTGCTCGTAAAGACGAGAATGTTGATACTAAGAATTGATCTGCATTACAGTTGCTACTTGGAAGTGTTCCGTATGGTCGTGATGCATATAAACCTTATATACCTCCTCTTTTTTTACCGGGACCAACTATTTCACTTTTCATACAATTTGTATGAAAAAGAGCCTCTCGCATAACGTGTGAGTCATTGGGACGGATTACACTCGTAATGAGAGGTTACACTGTATTTTGAATGTTTTAGTCTTTGGCGATGTTCTCCGTGCATTTGAAAATACCTCACACAATTGAAAACTGTTTACAACTGTACAACAACAGTCATTTTCACGACATGATGCTCTCTCTAAACAGATTAAATAACCAAACCTCCTCGGACCTATACCAGGCACCGAAATAATGGGCTAGTTTCATCTCCCACAGGTACTGATGATCGCCCGGTACCAGCGCAATCGGATCGCGTCCGCCATCCTAGAGGTGACGCTGTCCGCCCAGCTCACCATCACCCACCAGCGCAATCCGTTCTTCGTGCCAAGCGCGACCGGTGCCGGTCCGGCCGGTTCCGGCCCGGTGGCCGAATGCAAACCGTACACGCAAGCCTCGAACCAGAACAATCCGGCCGCGAACGTGATACAGCTGGTCGGGTCCGCCATCCTGTTCCACTGTCCGTACTACCTCGTGATCCTCTGGAACAGTGTGCTCCCGTTCGTCGGCAATGGGTGGCGCACGCCCGCCCTGCTGCTCAATCTGGCCTCCTTTCTGCTGCTCCTGTCGCCGACCATCAACGCGATCCTGTACGGCGTCCGGAGCAAGATCGTGCGCCGCTCGTTCCGCAACATCTGGCGCAAGCAGAAGCAGAAGATCGAAATCCACTACGAAATCCAGGCGCGCACCCCGTCGACCTGCGGCTCGCGGCGCCCGTCCCTCAGCGGTACCCAGTTCCAGCAGCAGCAGCTCCAGCAGCAGCAGCAGCCGCTGCTGCTCGCGTTCGCCGCCGAAACGAGCCGGCCCGGTTCGGCCGACACCCGGTCGGAGGTGGGCCTGGAGCCGCCGGACGGCGGTTCGCTCGAGGCACCGTCGCTCCAGTCGCCGCTCGGGCGCGTCAAGTTCGGCAGCTGTTCCGCACTGAGCGGGCCGCTGTTTGTGGGCGGTGCGGCACCGAGCGCGCACCACGGCGGCAGCGCCGGACCACGGCCAAAGATCACCATCACGAAGATACTCACGGACGAGGAGCTGGCGGTGCAGACGCCACCGCCGCCCCCGTCGCCCAGCTCGCCGACCGCGTTCGAGTTTCACCATCACCACATTGCGGCGGCCGCCGTCGACGGTGGGCGGCTGCCGGCGGCTCTGGTCGCCACGATACCACCGATGATCAGCACCACAGACAATCTCAGCGTCGCTGGACAATCAGGTGCCAAGCTGCACCCCGCCGCGCCCCTGTCCGCCGGCCTGGTCTGTCTCGAGCCGAAGATATCGTTTCGGAAGTTTTCCTCGCTGCAGGAAATTTTAGGCAACGGGACTGACTAGCAAGGGTAACCGGGCGAGGCGGGCGCGGCCAGGTGAGCTATTATACACCTACCCTCTTATACTATACACGTAGAGAACATAGACATATATACATATATACCTAAACGTATATACTATTACACGTACCATTTAGATGTGAAGCAAACATTTACACTGCTGCGCAGGGGGAGAGCCTGTGCACTCACCGAGGGCGCACCCTGGTGGACCGATTAAGCAGCTCGGTCAAAAAAGAAGGGTGTGAGGCGAATTTAGCAGGGAGGTGCGATGAGCTTGATGCCTCCTTTAAAAAAAAAAAACGGAAATATATGTAATGAGATGAAAACTGCAGTACAGTGCGGTTGCGAAACAAAAACGAAAAAAAGAAGAAAAAAAAGAAACAAACAAACGAAGTAGAAGCACCCTTGCAAACATCTGTTAAACTGTTCTAGAAGAATAAAAAATACTTCGAGCGAAGAGATGCTTTGCGATGAAAAACAAAAATTTCAACAAAAAAAATTATGAAAAATAAGATCGCAACAATTACAACACTAGAGACACCCCAGATTGTGGGGTGAGTGATGGAAACGAAGGAATTTAAACAAAGCCAGAAAAAAAAGAACAAAGAAACTTAAAACCACCCACCCGATCAGAGCCCACACGTGGTAAACGAAACAATATTTAAGAAGTAAAGAGGATGGGGAGAGATAGAAGCTCGTGAAGTATATATTTCATTGCACGTACAAATCATGTTTGAAACTTTAGGACAACAGCAACCGTTTAGCAAAGTAGTAGCGCAAAACCAAAGCAGAAAAAGAAATGGAAGAAGAGTGAAGTACCCATGAAGAGTAATGAAGTAAAAACGTAAAACGTTGTACAAGACCTAACCAAATAAACCAAAGGAAACTAAACTAAAGAGAAAGAAATAGAGTAAAAGAGAAAAATAGAGAGAGAGAGAGAGAGAGAGAGAGAAGAGAAAGCGAGAGAGAGCGAAAGAGAAAGAGAGAGCGAGAGAAAGCGAACGAAATGCGAGGTTATCAGCAAACAAACCCTCCTAGTTCCCGTCAGAATAGAGTTTAGGTTATTGAATGCTGAAAAAAACGGAACGGAAGCTAGAGCTAGAGCATATCGCTGATAATTGATGGATTTGCAGGGTCAGGATGCCCGGTCCTGCCAACTTTGCTCCATATGATGTAGCAAAAAACAAACCAACAGAACAAAAAAAAAATACCAAAAGAAAAAAGAAAAAAAAACCGATGGAATAAACTACAAGGAAATGTTTTGTGTTAGCTCATATTAATGTGTTTGATTTTATGCTATTTTTCGGTACACTTTGTTACGGCAGCTGCTGCATTATTCCAGTTCGATTTTCGACGTCCCAGCTGACACACTGACAAACGAAAGCACTTACGGGTGTGTGTGTCACAGTGTGAGCGGCGCGAGAAATTCCGCCACAGAGCGGACGTACCGCGCACCGTGCAGCGTCGTGCTCGGAATTAGCGTTAATTATGCATGCTTCCGACTCGGCGTGGCACGGTCGCAAACGCTAAGGGAACACAACCAACAAGCACAACAAAATAGAAAAACACCCACACACACACACACACACACACACAAAACAAACAAAAAGCCAAAGCCAAACGAGCATTCCGGAAGCCCCGTGTAATTGTTTTAAGTCCAAACGTTTGCCTTTTCCTGCCATTTCCCGTGGTTCTCGCCTGTTGCAGGCGAGGGTAGAACGCGTAATGTGAAGATAGCCAACGATGGTAACGAAAAAAGAAGCACACACACACACATACACATACACATACAGAAGCTCCACAAGCTGTATTTTGCACGCAGTATGTTGAAATAAAAGGCGTACAAGAACTGCACTGATATCAATTATTAACTCTGCTGGTCCTTGCACGTTGAGTTTTTGGAACACAGTAGCCCAACTACAGACACACAATCACATACCATACAGATAAAGACAAGGATAAAACGAGAAAAAGCCATGGTGTACAAAATGCAAGTTACTACATACGTGAGGAAATTCCATCGACCAGCGAACACAAAACGAGAAAGAGATAGAAAGAAACAGAGAAAGAGAAAGCGAGAGGGAAGATAGAAAAGGCGAGTAGATGTGAACTACTAGTAACCATCGGTTATAAATAAGTAATCAATCTCCTCGTCCTTTTCCTCGTGCCTACTCTCGCATTTTGGTCAACCACTCCAACCATCAACCTTCCCGCCAGGCAAGAGCTTTAAAACTTTATTCGATTATTTCACTTTGCCGGAATTTACCATCCGATGGGCAGATGTGTATGCGTGCACGGATATGTTTTACGCTATCGCGGTGCACGGCGAACCACACCCGCACACTAGCTGAAGGTCAATCGAGTGCCGAAAACGTGCTTATCTTATCGTCGTTATCTTTTCAGCACCCACACACTATCCGTCATAAAAAAGGATATATTGCATATTCGAGAATGCTTCCCTTGCCCCAAGGGCAGCATGCAGGGATAGGATGCGATAAAAAGAGGTCGCTATCCTTGTATGTGCGCGTGGGTGTGCATAAGGGCTTTCCTCTCTCTCTCTCTCTCTCTCTCTCTCTCTCTCTCTCCTCTCTCTCTCTCTCCCTCTCTCTCTCTGTCTCTCTTTCTCTGTCTCTCCTTTAGCAGTGAGAAGACTATATTAACTTTTTCCAACATGGATTAAAAAATGAAGAATGTCAACAGGTCGCGCTATTTTCTCGTCATGTTTTCACTTCTAATATTGTGCGGGTCCATTCCGTACCTACCACCCACCCCTCCCTCCCAGGCAGGCAACGTACTCGGCAGCAAAAACGGGAAATTCTTATTTAATGTGCAACCGTTTAACGGAGCGCATGGTGGCAAGCGGCCACACTGCCCCGCAGCCTGTGCACGAAGCTCCAGCGCGGATGCAAAAAAAAATAGCAGCCCCGCTTGTGAAAGTGCAGTGCATGTGCGGTAGAAAGTTGGAGGAAAGTAATTTAATCTTTTTTTCACTCTCTCTCTCTCTCTCTCTCTCTCATTTTTCACTGCTGTTGCTCCTTTGCACTTCCCCTTGCTGAGCAGGCTCGTCGACCTCGCGGCGAACCCGACCCCAGGACTAGGAATGGGATAGAAATTTAATCGGAAATGTTACGAGCCTCCCGGTCTGCCTCGGCACCCCCGCCTCCCCGTACACCTGCCGAATGGGCCACCAGCTCGCTTCGGCAACAGGAAGTGTCTATTTTTAGCCGCGGTAGTGGCGGCGGCGCGACTCTGCCACCATCACCACGTCACCGTCGCCGCCGGAAGTGCACATCCATCAGGTCGTGCACCGAAAAGCGCAACTCGCATAGACACAGTGTGTGTGTGTGTGTGTGTGTGCGGTCGGTAATCAACTTTCCGACCGCACGATGTACTAAACACCACTGGTAAGTGGTGAGTGTGTGTGTGTGTGTGTGTCCCCCGAAGCCTGCTAAATAATTTACCCCCCGCTCAATAGCACATCTAGCTTTCGTATCGTTTTGCGTTTTTCATGTGCATGTGGTGGCGTTTGATGTCATCTTCCTTTCTCTACCGCCATTCTCCTCCATTTATGCCCCGTTTGCGGAAAGGTCCGGCAAGGAAGTGCAATAATGTGACAGAAACTCTCTCTCTCTCTCGCGCGCGCTGTTCATTTACAGCACGACCGAACCGAACGGAACGGATATGAAAATGTGTGCCTCCGTTCGACGGTGGCTGGCAATTATACACGCACCGGAAGCGTGCCGGTTGCAGCAGGGCGTGCGCTGCCTCCGTAGGTGGATACAAAAATAGGCTCCATTCCGCCCGCTTCTTCCCAGCTGTCGGAGCAACCGAAGGTGACCAGTACAAACAGACCAGCCTGTCACCGGTACGCTAATGCCCGCAAGGCACACGCGTCCCCCCACCCCCCCCTCCGGAAGCGGCCGAGCAGAAGATTGCTGCTAAGTGCGAAAGACAACACACCAGGGCAGGCGCGCTTCTCACCTTGAACTGGGGATGCGATCGAGCGTTACGCAATGGCGAAGCTCCGACCAGCCGACCGGGGGAACGACCACATGTGCCACACTAGGCCAAGACATCTTCACGAAGCTGGTGACGTGCTGGGCGGCCTGTGCTTTTGCTCCCGGAACCGTCTAGATCGCCGTTATCTGCCGTCTAGCGGTCGCACTACATTTTGATGTGTCCAAAACGCGACGCCAACCGCACGGAAGACAAGCGAGGTAGAGGGGAAGGAATATTACAACAACAACAACAAAAAAAACCCATCACACGCCTCAAGAACGCCTCAATGGACGGCTTCTTATCACGGCATGGAATTCATTCCATTTTGACTAATACCTTGAGCGCCCTCGACCCGCCGACGGTCAAAAGCTGCTGTAGGGTATCTTGCCGCCCTCGTTGCCGCACAATGTCACGATCGTGGTCGGGTGGGGGGGGGGCAATGTGCCACTACCCGGCCCCTGTGCCAAGACACGCACAGAAAACGCGCTTTACTAGAGCGAGGGAGATAAACTACACAAATCCACCACCGCCACCAGCCAACGAATTAGGTCATGAAAATGACGGAAAACACCATGTGAGGCGTACGTTCCTGCGGATAGGAAGCAAGTGAACGACCCCCCCCCCCCCCCCCAAAAAAACTACGGCACCCCCTAGAGCTGGACACGGCCGTTCGAAGAGGGTTTCGGTAGCGTTCGGTATGACGCGACACGGCAGCATTACACAAGACGCGAACGAAAATAAAACGACGCAACCAATAGCAACCGTTGGGCGCAGAGGGAACGCAGGACCAGTAGGTGCTCCCCAGCCAAAAACGGGGCGAAAAGAGCGGCCCAAAAAAAAAGACAACAAGGCTGGTAAAAATATCGTATCCCCGCTCTATCGAAAAGAGGGTAGATGGGGAAGAGCAGAAGAATCCAACAGGCAGTGTCGACCGATAGAACGGACGCCATGACCGCACCACCGGGCAGTGCGCTGGGTGGAGGATGAGGCTGAGCCGAGCGATCACTGATTAGCGATCGGATCCGTCTGAGCAGGTCGTGGAGGAGATCTTTTTGCGGGGGTTTTTTTTTTCTTCTTCAAATTGTGTTCTGTGCTACTGCTGTTGCTGTTTTTGGTGGTAATAGTGGCAGCCGGCCGCGGTATCATCGCAGTCAGACTTTCGGCCACTTCGGCAGCAACTCTGCGGCGGAGTACACTCGGCAGCGGCGTGCCCCGGAAGCAGCTTCGAAACCGCGCGCGCATATTGGCACTACACGTGCGCTAGAGTGATCGGTGTCCGGTGTTGGGATTCCCCCGCCCCCTTTGTAGGGATTTTCGTCAGTGATTGTTGTGGTGATTTTGAATTGCATCTTGTTGCGTGGATTATTATTATTATTTTTTTTGTGAGTTATTGTTGGATCGATCGTCACCTCAGCTGGAGCACAAAAATCCTCGTTAAGGTTCCTGTGCGATGGTGTGGTTGTGCTAGTGTGTCCAGCGTCCATTTCCAACCATCCCTTGGCCGAGCCATCGCACAAACGCACGCATCATGTTCAACTGGTAAAGTACCAACCAAAACCAACATTGGCATCATCGAGCCTGTCCCAAGCCTGCACCGTTCAAACCTCAATCAAAACGGCACCGCACCTCGAGCAAGAGAGCGCGTCACGTGCCCAATCAATGGATGCCAACCAACCGCTCGACTCCAAAGTTTACCACATCCGGCGTGTGTGTGTGTGTGTGTGTGTGTGTGTGTGTGTGTGTGTGTGTGTGAGTATGAGAAACTGTCAATGCTTCACGCTGCAGGGCATCATCGCACGCCACAGATCAATAAGCTTAAGGCACTTGGCTGTCTTTCCCGTGATGCCTGATTTTCCAGAACATCCGGTGACAAGGGAGTAGAAGAAATAAAAGAAGGTTACCATGTAGAATCCTGGCACGGAGCACTCTGCCAGTCCCTTATTCACTCCCAGTTACACCTCTCTCTCCCCTTCTCTCTCTCTCTCTCTCTCTCCTCAACCGGATCTTGGACCGGTGACATCTTCATGCGCTTCATGTTGGAGTCGATTTTTTGTTCCTCACACGTGTGCAGAGTAGGTTCTTCTGTTTACCAAGTCTCTCCGCATGTGTGCATGTGTTTGTGTACGTGCGTTAAGGGTTCGGTTGTCGGTTGGCTAAAGCATTCGGGAAGAAAATCGACCGTCCGGTCGGGGTTGGAGTTGAAAAGGTATCAATTTCCCGCGAGGCATTCGCGAGGGGCATGCGCACGGCCGTGCAGGTGACTGCACGACGAAATACCACGAAATGCACGAAACCCGACCGTCCCGGCTGCTGGTGCGGCGGTGTTATTGACGCCTGGCCAGTAGTTTCCCAGGACGGGGTGGTGCATCGTCACCGGTCGCTAGTCTTAGTGCCTTCCGTCGTGTTGTTTTTCTTGCCTCGGTTTGTTGTGATGCGCCGGTTCGCTAAACGGTAGCGCGCAACGATGCCGAACCCTGCCAGGGACAGTCGATGGTGGGCACAGATGTTGGGAGTCAGCACGGTCCCTGTCACCTCCCCGCTAATCTGCTGCTCCACACACTCACACGCTCTGTTTCTTCGCACAGCCGCACGCTGACGCTTTACTTCCACATACCGCTGGCTGCGGTGCTGCTCTACTGGTATCGGCCCTATCTGTTTGACCAGCTTACCGTCGGTACGACACAGGCACCGCCACCCCCACACCATGCCACATCGGACGCGCTGGTACCGCCCGATCCGGGCCACACCGATCTCTCGGTGAAGCTGTCCTACTCCACCCTGCACATGTACGAGACGGCGGCCATCTGCTCGGATTCGGACATTTGCAGCAACATCGGTCGGTAAGAGTGGGGCCTCCGAAACGTTTGACGGACACTCTCTGAACGCAACTGCCGAGCGCTGACACACTCCCTCTCTTCTAGCGACCTGCTCAAGCGGAATGGCACTGCAGTGGATGCCGCCATCGGGACCATGTTCTGTGCCGGGCTGACCAACCTCCAGTCGATGGGTTTGGGCGGCGGGTTCGTGATGAACGTCTACCGGCGGGCGGAGCGGCGGGCCTACACGCTGGACGCGCGCGAAATCGCCGCCGGCCAGGCGACGGAGGATATGCACCTGCACGATCCGAGCACGACGAACGAGGGCCCCCTGTCGGTGGCGGTACCGGGCGAGCTGAAGGGCTACTGGGAGGCGCACCGGCGCTTCGGCCAGCTGCCGTGGGCGGAGGTGGTCCGCCCGAGCCGGGAGCTGTGCCGCCGGGGCATACCGATCTCGAAGCACATGCAAGACTCACTGTCCTTTAACTCGAAAGCACTGCTAGACGAGCGGATCAGGTAATGATGAGACGGTGTTAGTTTGTCCTGGAGCGTAAGGGATGATCTAACGTAAGCGATGAGTTGTTCAGGGATCTCTTCACAGATCCAGCCACCGGGCGGCGCAAAGTGCAGGGCGATCTGATACAACCGACGCAACTGTGCGATACGCTCGATCACATCGCCACCGAGGGTGGTGACACGCTTTACCATGGTCCCCTGGCGGAAGAGTTTGCAGCAGATCTCAAGGACATGGGTAGCATCATAACGCTGGAAGACCTACGAAGCTATCGGTAAGAGATTTTCTTTTTCGTAGGGGGCAATTATTGCGGACACTATTTCAAGACAGATAGATGTAGAACCAATTTCCAACTAAATGCGGTTTTTGGATATTGTTTGGAATCTGTTGCGATTCTTCCGAACTGTTCTGTCATGTTACAGACTGTATTGCGTATATAAGATATTCAAGTCTACAGCTGTCTAGAGAAGTGAATTTCATCTTCTTAAGGGGTAAACATCCGTCAGAGGTTTTGTGTGCAATCTGATAGGCTTAGAGCTCTCCTCCTGGCGAAATGCAGCCAACATTTTTCTTAAAGCTTCTCTCCAACACGACATGCAGGATAACTGACTAATGATTTATTTCCCAATGTTATGCATTCCTGTGTACAGTGTTCGCTGGAACGAATCTATACCGATCGAGCTGAACGGAGATACAATGTACGTGGCGCCTCCTCCGGCAAGCGGTGTCCTGCTGGCGTTTATCATGAACATCCTCAAGGGCTATCACTTCCAGCCAGACGATGTGCACAGCATCGAGGAAACAATCCTCACCGTGCACCGTATCGTGGAGGCGTTCAAGTTTGCGTACGGAAAGCGAACAGAAATCGGTGACCCATTGTTCGTGGATATTGCGGAGGTAGGTAACCGTGCATTACGGCAACAGTAAGTTATGTGACATGCTTCTAAAATCCTAAATCCTTATATCTGTTACGTAGCTGACGTCCAATCTCACCTCGATCGAGTACGCGGAAGCGATACGTGCTCGTATAGATGAGATGAAAACCGGAACCAAACCGGGCGACTATGACGGATACTTCTTTACTCCAAACAATGAAGGCACGGCACACATCTCCGTGCTAGGTAGGAGCTCATTCTATTGGAGCTAAATAACCATAACTAATTACTCTCTGTACATCTGCTTCGACAGCACCATCCGGAGATGCAGTGTCGGTGACTAGCTCGGTCAACTTCTAGTAAGTCCTCGAAACAACAAGTCCTGAAAAAAAATCAGAGATTTTCACTATCTTCTGTGTCCCTGTGTATTGCAGCTTTGGAGCGGGCCTGATGGGACCTCGTACCGGGATCATTGTGAACAGTGGGATGGATGACTTCTCTTCTCCAGGCCTGCGCAACTATTTTGGACTGCCCGGCTCGAAGGCTAACTTTATTCGGCCCCGAAAGCGAGCTCTATCCTCCATGTCACCCACGATCGTGACCGATCCAGACCATGAGGTCAAGCTGGTCGTTGGAGCAGCTGGTGGAACGAAAATTACCACCGCCGTTGCATTGGTATGAATGAATACTTTATATACTAATATTTAGGAATCAATTAATCCTCTCTTTCCATCTCTCGTCTTGGTAGACCATAATGCGTGTCCTATGGTTTGGATATGATATAAAAGAAGCGATTGATGCGCCACGGTTTCACCATCAATTGATCCCGATGGCTGTACAGTACGAGTATGGTAATTTGGATGTAAGTAGGCTACTTAAAGCTTCTTTTTTTGTTTTACAAGTGTAATTATTCACATTATAACTACCATTATACAGCTGATCGTAAAGGGACTGAGAGCTAAAGGACATCACACGATGCGATATCGGGAACGTGGTTCCATCATATGTGCCATCGCCCAGAATGCATCCGGCATTTACGCGAATGCCGACTTCCGGAAGGGTGGCGATGTTGCCGGTTTTTGAAACATTATCCAAAAAGAAGTCATGGTCGCATTCAAGTGCAACTTAGCCTTAAAACTAATAAGATAGGTATGGTTAGGAGCAATCGTTATAAAATAGTTACAGCATTTAAGCAACATCAATCTTAAACAAAAGCAAAGACGCGCGCCTGGCGTCTATCGCTGTCTTTAACTCTCTTTCTCTCGTGGTGCTAGCTAGATAGTGTACAGTTTTTGTAAAATGTTACTAGGTACAATTTATGTTTATCAGTTAAGGTAAACGTGCCATTTTTCCCTTTAATTCAAGGGTTAAATGGGTAAATATGGAAGAATTCTACTAGAATTTGAGGCCGCATAAGCAATCTAAATAAAACAAATCAATTTGTTTCCTCAAATCAATGTCTTTCTCATATCATCACTCGCAAATAAAACATATTCTCACAAGTAACTGATTTAACAAATGTCGTAAAACAGTCAGTAGACTAGCAAAACAAATCTGAAAAAATATTCTTCTTAGTCCACAAATACACGAAACGCAGAAATGCTGAAGATTGGTATCTCTACGCCATTGCGAGCGCTGAACTGTTTTACTATTATAAACGGCCACAAGAAGCCTCGCCCAAAGATTCCACGTTGCCTCGATCAAACATGTATACAGGATTTTCCAAGTCACTTTCAAATTTGTACATCATTGTTCACCACGTCCAAGATGTTTTTCAACAGCGGTCAAATGGTGTATTTGCTTCACAATAAAATTTGAATTTTTAACATGATTTTCAACACATCACTGTCAAACTCAATCCAGATTGCGACGTGTTGAAAATCATACTGAAGAAATTTAAAATTATTGGTATGAAAATTAGATGCAACAGAATGAATGGTCAGATCGATCCCAAGCGCCACAGGTTAAGCCTAAACGACTGTAAAATCAAATATACATATATAAAAACGAACGCTCTATAGCTTCATTGTTTTGCTCAATAGATGACTTATTGTAACTCATAATTATATTGCTGTCATTTTCTTGCAATGTGGTTCCACAAGCTTCATCTAATCATGGCATATACACCCTTCTAACTTTCCGAGTAAAAATCAATAAGAATGGTCGTGTGGTCAGATACGCAGGTATCAGCACCAACGACCAGTATTCAATTCTCAGTGCTGGTGGTATACATTGGAGTTTAGTATTTAACCAATCGTATCGCCGTTCTAGTTCTAGCGATGTAACTTTAATACGAAACCATGTAACAGTACAAAAGGAATGAGAAAGCTCTCAAAGCGAGGAAAGCTCCATATGCTGGGTATCCCATGAACAGTTGGTACCACCAGCTTTTTTAAATGTATATTTAGAATGCATAGGTCTTTTACCATCTACTAAACGAAGTATTTTTAGATACCTTTTAGATTGAAAGCTTGAGCCGTTTAGATCCCGCTTAGTGGTCGTTTAATGGATTTGTGGCCCTTGTGATGTGAAATAAAATTTGCACACGGTGAATAACAATGTTTACATTCGAAACGGACTAGGAAAACCTTATTATCGCAGATAGTGTACGGACCCATCCGAGTTCGGGTGGACGATTTAATGTGGCAAGATAACATGTGAAAGTGAAAATAATAATGTCACGCTACCACGAACATCTCAGGCCGAAAATAAACGACGCGAGGTTTCCTCGCCCTCGGTAACCTCGCATAACAGTAGAACCAAGGAATGTATAGGAAAGAGGTCAAGTATTAGACAAAATTGGTTTGGCCATCTTGGATCCCTTGTGACAGCAGAAAGCCCTGGAAAACTCATCAAACCCTTAAACCATTATTATTAAAAACGTGTGTATTTTCGGCCTAACAGTAGAACAGTTCAGTTGGCATATCTGCCTCGTCTGCAATCTCGTTCGCAATTCCGCAGATATATCCACCACGAGCATTTATAAGATTCCTCGGTAGCAAGATCGAATGACGTTTCATTGCTATACTGGATTGACAACCGAGTTATACGAATTTGATCGCGGTATCGAGGAAACCTTGCGTCGTGTATTTTCGGCCTCAGGATAATCGAACTGTTCTACAGTTATTATAAACAAGGTGCGAACCACGACGACAGCGATTCGTGTATTTCCAACCTTCGTCTCGTCTCAAGCCAGACAGCACCTGCTGTCCGATTTCATATTCCAGGATATGCGACGTTAATTTTTGTGTAGTGAGAGATTAGGATAATCATGGATTGTATATCAATCAGAACAGTTTCTTGCTAATGCACTATTTTAGTTTATTGTACTCTCCTTTGGGCAAAACATGACCTAAACAAGCTTAGTAACACAAGCGAAAATGTTGTTACTTGGGTATTAGATTTACGTTGCTGCCTTGTTCCGCCGTGGAACGGAATCCTTGTAGTGTTGTGCTTGATCAATCTTTCGTTAAGATTCATTCACATGCATCTTTAGGTAGCGGTAATCGCACATCCGACGTTATCTGTCAAATCCCATATAAATCTCGTCTGATAAAATCGCATCCGATGAGCGTTGCCACGAGCCTAAGGGCTTGGTACTTGTTTCGACGCAGCGTATCGCAACGCATTGCGTGACGCAGGCTGGTATCTGTTCGCTGCGTTCTGCATGGATATGTCAACACATTTTACAAAGAAAAACATTAACAAACAGCAATAATGCCTCTTATTTATAGGTTCTGATGTGATTATAATGTTAAATTACAACTGTAAAATCATTTCAAGTTCTGCTCAAAACAGTGCAAAGCATGTTTTCTCTTTTTTATTGCATATTCCATACTGACCCGCACACACCTGTTTTGCAGCAATTACGAAATTACTTTCTCTACATTTATTTTGTTTTGTTAATAAAATTATTTAGTAGTCCAATTACACGTCCAATTGCGCTCGAAACAATTTAACGTGAAAAAATGTCGATTTTCACCCGATATGGTTAAACCATTTTGACAGACGCATCACGACGTGCGTCGAAATAGAAATTTTTCTACTTTGACGCTGCGTCGTGCGTCGTTAACGCATGCGTCTGTCAAATCCCATACATTTTGGCAAAATCGCAACGCATTGCGTCGCAACAAGTACCGCTCTCTAAGGCAGCGGTAATCGCTGATGCGGGTGTGCGTGCGTTTTCTGAAAATGTATGGAATTTGACACCCGCAGCGGGTGACAGTTTGCAACCGCATGCGTCAGAATCAACAATCATTTCAAAGACTCATTCGGATTCATGAATCTCAATAAGATTTACCCAACACTAGTGCAAACTGTCACCCGCAGCGGGTGTCAAATTCCATACATTTTCAGAAAACGCACGCCAGCAGGAGCGATTATCGCTGCCTTAGTGAGGCGTGATTCTAACCCTAGGTCGAATTTCCATTGATTTCAATGAATCTTCGTCAATCTCTAAAGATTTAGCTATCTCAAAAAGAAGCGACAAAAAATGAAGAAAATGCAGAATCGTTTCAAACTGTTGTGAATGTATGTACAAGTGGTCCCCGAGATACACGGTACCTGTTATACGCGGATTTGGAGATACGCGGATTTTCAAATTTGACAGTTCTTTGAGCAAATTGTACTGATTTGACACATCCATTGTGAAATACCAAATAATTTCCGTATTGATCGAATGTAAAAACATTTCAAAAGGTATAAAAAAGTTCATTTCAGTAGACACATATCAAATAATTAATTTTTTTGCTAAAACCACCACCAACTTGCAAAATTGCACGAAAATTAGTGATATTTTGGCTGGAAATCACGAGATTCGACTTGCGCGGAAATTCGAGATACGCGGTATTTTACTCGGGGCCGCCTGTACAGCCTTTCCTTGAGTTACGCGAATTTTTAGTTTTGATATTTTTTACGCAAATCAATACAATTTTCTCCAACAATTGTCAAATGCAAAATAAATTAAAATATCGTTGACTGTTTGAAATCGCTAAAAAGACAGAAGTAATCTAAATTTTCATATGTGTTATATGACATATGTAGTTTAGTGCATAAAAGCATACAATTTAATTAAAAGTTACCATT
The DNA here is from genome assembly GCF_016920715.1 of Anopheles arabiensis. NCBI lineage: Eukaryota > Metazoa > Arthropoda > Insecta > Diptera > Culicidae > Anopheles > Anopheles arabiensis. Next base: position 11,496,240 of record NC_053519.1, read on the forward strand.
TATTAATATTTTTTTTCTAAAACTCGTGATATTCGACTTGCGCGAAAATCCGAGTTATGCGAATGTCTATTCGCACTATTCGCGTGACTCAGAGAAAGTCTGTAGTGTAACGTAGTAAAGGACAATGATAAGACAAAAAGTGGAATAATCTTGAGATAGAGATTTATGAATGTAAACAGATTCACAAATCGTTTTAGATGAACGAATCATTCGAAGTTCATGATTTTTTTTTAAATGAATGATTTTAAATTGATTCTCTTTGATTAGTTTAAAAATTGATGAGTCTCGAAAAACGAGTATAGGAATTTGAGACTCAGGTTCAATGATTCACTTTGAAGATTCATACCGACCCATGAATCTGAATCAGTGCGGCCCATCTCTAATCCCTTCGGAACGGATCGCAACCGATCCGGCAGCGCCGAGCGGCTGTCAAACGTTGTTCCCTCTTCCACAAATTTATTCCAATCGTTGTAGCAAGCCGCACCGGACGCGCCTTTCTGCAGTGAACTTAAGCTTGCCCGTATTCGTGTTTTGCTCTTGACAGTGAACTTCCTGTGCGCTTGTTTGAAGTGTGTCCCCCTATCCGTCCCGGTGCGTAAGTAAAAATGGCTGACGAAAAGAAGGTACGTTGCGAGGCTCACATTACCGAGCGCGAGGCTGTTGCCCACAATGACTAATCGAAATTGCGTCTTGCGATGCATATGTGTGTGTGTGGGTGCGTGTTTTTTTTTCTTGTTCTCTTCCAATTCGTCCTGGTATATGGAACTTTCCCGGCATCTCGCATCTCGCGCGGCTTGTTCGATGGCGATCCACCGATGCTTGGACATACATACACACGCACATACACCAACACCATCAACCTCCCCCTCAACAACCGACATCACGAAAATGCCGGGCGTTGGACGCATGCATGGGTAAGTTTCCGTTCGGTTAAACTAGTTTGTTGTGGTACTGTTATGTTGGTAATTTGTTTAGCATCTTCGATTAATTGCCAATTTGTCGGTGCAGCCCACGGCAGCCCGGATGCTAGGATACGGGAAATTTCTTCTTTTTTCATCTCCCCTCGAGGACGCCATTATAATTCAAGCGGTTCGCTCTCCCCCTCGCAATATGCTATCCCTGTCCCTTTCGCTCATGTTAGGAGAAGCGTATTTGATGTTGTTTTTTATATCCGTTTTCGTAGTGCAGTAATTTGTCTGGCGGCTAGCAAAAAAACAAGAGAGCAGTATCTTCATTACTCGACTTCGACTAATTTGCCTTGTTTACTAAAAGAAGCTTTGTAAACAGTTTTGCTTGCTCAATTAGCGACGAGATTTTACATTACTAATACCTATTCCATCTGTTTATCCCTCCCTCTCTCTCTCCTCGTGCCTTTTTATCGTCCTCATAATCAACATTTTAGAAACGAATTGGCTGACCACAGGGATCCGAATCGGAGCATATCAACCTGAAAGTTCTGGGCCAGGACAATGCCGTCGTGCAGTTCAAGATCAAGCGGCACACACCGCTGCGTAAGCTGATGAACGCCTACTGCGACCGAGCGGTAAGTAATTATTGTTTTGTCTGGATTACACAGCTGCTTTCAGGTGTGTGTTGTTTCGCTGTCCTTTTATTCTTAAATCAACACTCGATTATCACGATTTCGTATCTACGAAGCATTCTACGCTTGCTTTTCGTGTGATGAAAATGTAACAAAAACAAATTTCGTCATATAAACAGTCCAATAAGCTTGACGAAGAATGCTAAACACCATTTGCATTTGCCTTGATTACTCTTTTTACCGGAAGCGTAGTCCATTGTCCAGTGACAAGTACCGAAAAGTTAAGCTTAATGACAACTTCATTCTGAATGTTTCATTCTTGCACGGCATTGCATAGAAGTCAGTTTAACACATGATTTGGACGCATTTTACCTCATACTATTACTCCCTTTTTTATGCTGTGCGTATATCAAAAGAACATTTACTTACCGGCTGTTTTCATTGCCTTGCTCCCAACCACAGGGTCTGTCGATGCAGGTGGTCCGCTTCCGTTTCGATGGACAGCCGATCAACGAAAACGATACGCCGACGACGCTCGACATGGAGGAAGGTGACACGATTGAGGTGTACCAGCAGCAGACCGGAGGCTTCTAAACACATCCAACCCAAGCGGCACAACAAACACACCCCCCTCCCAGCCAGCGGGACGGAGGGTCATAGACGTACAGACGTAATTTTATACTTTCGATCTGGCGCAACAACATTTATTCGTTCTAGAGCAGCCCAAGCCAGCCACCCATGATCCTAGACTATCTCTGACGTGTGTTGCGGGTGGACATAATTTTAAGTTATATTTTAGTTTACACGTACCCCGCCCCCCGGACCTTAGCAGCAGTGCTTATTCGGTATTGTTCATTTTCATTCCCGATGAAATCGGCCGCAGCACCGCTTGATATGAAAATCCGTAGCGCACCATAAATGGAGCGGGGATGAATGGTGTTCTTTTTTTATTTTTAACGAAGTGTGTTTGCACCAGTTAACGGCAAATTACAATCGTTCGTCTCATGTCAAACGAATTGTGAGTGCGCGCCAGGACTCATCGAGGGAGGTCTTTCCATGTATCAATTTATTAATTACGTGTATGTATGCGTGTGCGTGTACGGATAATCAAAGGTAGAAGCATTATTTATAACCGAAACAGCTCGATGGGTTTAGTCGATGCTAATGGATTATTCAGGTGTAATCACGACAAAAACCACTTTTAAAAAAAAAAAGTCAGCAAACATGCATACACACATTCACTCAGACATACGATTTATCCAAACGTGCAGAAACACATTTATCTGACAGGAAAATCTGCGCATTTTATCCATCCCCCACAAAAATAAGAATCTGAATTGTACGATACATGTTATTTGATAAATAATAAAAACCAAACAACAAAACAAGGAAATGACGCGGGATTTACAGTCTGATTGCGCTTTCTGCCGGAGCAGAACTACTACCCCTTTCCATATGATTTGAACTAGAACTTCTTACCAGAAACTGAAATAAGAATAATTCATTTCGAAATTAAAAATAAACTAACATTGGCTGACCTCTTCGGGACGGTCCAAACAAATTAGGAATGCTGTTTGAGTTCTTTACTAACGATAATGGGATGGCATTGTGATCAACCCCGGTACATGTGGTCCTTGTGAGTTGTATTATTTGGCTCGTTGATAGTCAATTTGCCTGGCGGAATAATAAATATATATTAGTACTGATAATAGTTGAATATTATTTCTTATTTGGAAACAAACGGAACAAAAAAAGCAAGTTAATTATTTTCACTTAGTTCATACACGTTCACACTAGTGATGGGCAATATGGGCCTGCAGCCGGATTTGGTTAGATCCGAATCCAGCTGCTTTCGGATTCGATTCCGGATCAACTCAGGAGTAGGGGAGGCGGGGGGGGGGGAGAAGGTCTGGTTGGACTGGAATCATGTTTAGCCTATTTTACGTACTCGGGTAACTTGAATCATCCTTAATAAATTATTCATTACAATTAGCTGCTACATTATATGCAACTACAATGGAGCACCGTTTATCCGGGTACCTTTTATCCGGCTGTTCGCTTATCCGTGATGTTAAGTTCAATACAAAGATGACATTGCGTGATGAGAATTTTAGAAAAAAAACGGTTATCAGAGCACATTGTCAAAACAAAAAATGCTATAATTCATAGCACATTTCAAAAATTCTTGGTGGAAGAACATGAAGTTAATGAAGTTGAAATATACACTTTGACTTATTGACCGTGTTATTCCAGTATCCGGGCGGGATCGAGCCCCGATGAGCCCGGATAAACGGCGCTCCACTGTATTAATCCATTAACTATCTGCACTATACAGTGCCGCAGTACAGTATAAGTTTCCTGTGATATTTTTAATACTTTCCGATTTGGGCTCCGCTAAAGCTGGAAATTCGCGCCTTGTTCATAACAGTTGTACAACAATTGGGCTTTCAAATCTTCCGCGCTTTCAATCACGCCTGCTGTTTCGCAGAGATACCCAACATCGGTATTGCGGCAGCGCGAACCGATTGTTTTTACCTTTTCCAGTGGATTTGTAAGAAAACTCGTGTCGAGAAGCGAGTTTTGTATTTTATTTTGCACTAACTATGAGCAATTCATCATTTTATTCACAAATTGATAAACATATTTCATCTTGGTACATGAAATCGTCAGTAGACCTCGGATGAGTCCATACACGAACCGCAATTAACTCGCCTGTCTGTCAGATTTAATAACAAAATGTTATAACAGTAGAAGTCATACGCGGTTTGCACGGTACCATGAAAATCTCGGTTCATCTATTTGCAGCTTAATGATTTATTATTAGCTCGAATTTGTTAAAATTATTTGTTAGAAACATTACAGGAAAATGCCAATTAATTGTGGGAATGGGTAAAAAATATGCGAGAGACTTTTGGTAAATCGTTGAACGCAATCAAAAATATAAGGAAAGCTAACAAAAAAATCACGAGATTCATCAAACCAAAAGTTAAAAAGAGTGTTGGCTTACATGTGTAGCTATGAAAACAGCAATGTTAGCTAGGAGCTTGGGTTGCTTGCAAGTTTGCTTTCGCAGTGGAAGTATTTTGCTCTACGAATTAAGCACGGTAGGAAAATGGATTCAATAGGAGCCATTTGGATTCGATTGGAGTAATCCGGATTCAATCGGAACCGATTGGATCTTTATTCGTTTGGAGTAGTCGGATTCGAAGCCACACTTATTTTGGAGTCGGATCCGAATTAAGCATGTCGGAGTCGGAGTGGATCCACGCATGCAATCCGAAGCTCCCATCACTAGTTCACACATTCCGGTACATAGCCGTGGCTACCGTACATGATAGCCAAAAACAAGTGAACAAAAAAAAGGAACGATAAATGCATCTTGTTTTGTGGTGAAAGTGCACAACAAAAAGGAAAATTTTTAAAGCAAACACAGAGAACGGAAAAACCAAACTCAACCCAAAGAGAGGCCGCTATTTCCACCGTCGTTCTACGACATCTGTGCACGCAAGCTACACCGTGCGCTCGTAGCGCCACCTGGCGGCAAATTTGCGTTCGGCTGACGTTTGGTAGGAGAGGAGAGAAAGGAAGAAAAAAAAACACCATCTGTCAAATCGACTTCAGCCTTCCCGAAAGCAGCAAAAGGTTTTGGTGCGTACCGAGAAGGGTAAAATTGTGTGACTTCTTACGCCGTACGGAAGTAAACGAAAACGCTGCAATCATGTCGCTGGTCTCGCACATCCTGCGCCGTTCGATCTCGCAATCAATCGTCCGCAATGCCGAGGTCGGTGGACCGTCCGCTGTAGCTGGCCATGAAGGTAGGTTATCGGATCGATGTACGCCTGTGCATGTGTATGTGTTTTTCTTTTTTCCTGCACCAGCCCCTCTGGCTGGCTTACATAATATCAGCTGCGCAGCTAGCGGACAACACACCGTCGTCCTGCCGATGGTTCCAACTGCCCGAAACACTCATTCATTGTCTATTTTTTTTTTTTCGTTCCTATTTCTCCACCCCCCCAACACTGACCCATCCCGCACCAGCCGGTGGCTACAAGGTGTGGAAGAAGCTGTCGTTCTTCGTCGCCGTGCCGGCGGTCGGACTGTGCATGCTGAACGCTTACCTGAAGCACCAGGAGGAGCACGGTCACCCGCGACCGGAGTTCGTCAAGTACGAGCACCTGCGCATCCGCAACAAGCGCTTCCCGTGGGGCGAGGGCAACAAGAGCCTGTTCCACAACCCGCACGCCAACGCGCTGCCGGACGGCTACGAGCACTAAACGGGCTGGGGAGGTGTTCTGCCCATTGCTGTCGCTGCTGGTGCCGCGGACACGTGCTTTCCGTGCGCACCGGCGCGCATAGTGTTGTTTAAATAAAGTCTGTGAACGAATGTACGATTCAATAATCCTAGGAAAGGTGTCTGTTTTCTTGCTTCTTTTCGCCAGCGCCAAGGGGTGTGAAGGGAAAGGAGGGCGAGCAGGATGCAGGATCATCTGCAAGTGGTCCACCATCGCATTTGTTCGGTTTGAAGGAGCAGCTAGGCAAAATGAAGAGAGAATCAATCCCTACGGGAAGTTTACTAATGGTGAGCTTGCATAACCAGCCTAGGCAAAGAGTTATGAACAGACCGTCCATTCGTGATTCAATCCAGTTCCTAGAAAAAAAAACATACGAAATAAGTATGCGGTTATCTTTGGAGTGCTTTTAGTCTTCAAGCGTACAGAATTAGAATTAATTACAAACAATTTACCAAAAAATCTAATAAGAGAGAAAATACAGCAAAGACACATATCTACAAAACACAATTTAGTAACACTAGTTAATTTGGCCAGATTACAGGGCTACGAAAATAAGTTTCATAGATCCCCTTCACTGTAAAGAGTACGCCGAAAACAATGGTCTCGAAACCCATTTAAAATGAGTTATTTATGACCATCCCTTCTGAGACCTAAATCGAACCCATACTGGTCCTGATACCAATAAATCAACTTTTTTGGTTCAAGAATTGCACTTGACCTAATGCCTTCAGAACCGGCGCTGAAACTATGCATACTGATCATATCGGTCCTAGAACCCATACCTGCTCTGGAACCGATCATAAACCCATAACGATACTGGAACTGATAATGAACCCATACCGGCTCTAGAACCTATCATGAACCCATAACAGTCCTGGAACTTATCATGAACCCATACCGACCGTGGAATATATCATGAACTCATATCGATACTGGAACGGATACTGAACCCATACTGATCCTGAAACTGTTACTGAACCCATACTGGTTCTGGAATCTACCATTGAACCCATACCGGTCCTGGAACTGATCATGAACTCACACTGACCCAGAAATAGCTCCCGATTCCATTTATTTTCAAGAACTGTAGCTGGAACTGTGCTGGATTCGGATTCAGAGCGATAATTTGACCTGAATCGTGTATGTATTCGATAAAGTTCCAGTCCCAGTCGAAAAACCATACCCGGTAGTAAATGAGCAGCGTAAAAATTAGCATAGGAAAGAAAGTAGGAATTCAGCGTAGGAAATTTAGTAGAATTTGTACAGTGATTTGTATAATGATTTCTTTACATCGAATTGAACATCGATCGTTAACATGAAACTGGACACAAAATCAGGAACATTCACAATCCCTACCGTTGTATTCGCATGAAAATAATTACATCAAACATTCTGTTACTAGAGATAGCCAACCGAATCCTCTCCATGACTCTGCAGTATGGCTGTTCAGGGGGTGTTCCTGAACCTTGTACCTTTTCTATTTCGGGAGGACAATAAGACATATCAGGGAGACTTTTCTGATTACATATACTTTTTAAACCATTTTTTATTATAAATTATTATAATTTTATATGGAAGCCAGGCTGTCTCTCCCTCAAATGTATCAAAACCTAGCGGTTTACGGAATCTTCATATGATAGACCGGCCTTTTTTGGTGCTACTTTTATTTTACCCTTTAATTTAGCAAATTAATGTTGCCTATTCGTGTTAAAAGCGATAGGTTATTGTTGTATTAAACGATAGATAAAAGTTGATTTTGCTAAATATTTCTTGCCTCTCTCATCCGAGAGAACAGCAAAAGGGTTAGGGAAAATGGATGAAAAAACAGCATTACTTTGGTGTGGACCTATTTACTTCTTTTTCTCCTATATACAGGAATATAAATATTCCCCATTTTACAAAAAAAAACTTGGATCCAGACCGGGACTTTCTGGACTAGATTCGAACTGCCGTTTGCGTTAAGTAGCTTTTAAACGGCTGCAACTCTCTTCGTATTGGGTGTGATCGCTGTGAACATTGTTTTAATCCCAGCTTAAACCCTTCCATCGTAATAAAGCATTGTGTAAAAAGCACAGTAACAGAATGAACAAAAATATGGCTAAAATAAAGCAGTCGAAAATAAAGTAAAAACTCCCACAGGAAAAAAACCTTTAAAGCTCCCACCCCCCCTAACACAGACACAATAAATAACGTTCCAGCCCTGTCTCGGAATGCCCGCCCGCCCTGCCAGCCTACAGCTTGGTGAAGATGATCAGTATGATCATGAACATTATCGCGAACGCCAGCAGCATGATGCAGTGCATTTTGCGGTTCTTGCGCTGGTACGATTCGGACTTCTGCAGCTGGCGCAGCCCGTCGCTGACCCGCACCTGGGCCGACTCGATGTTGTAGTCGATCCGGTCCAGTATCGTGCCCTGCTCCTGGATCAGCTTCGAGATGTCCTTGAAGATGACGTTCAGGTCGGTGATCGAGTTGGTCATGCGCAGCACCTCGTCCTCCCGGCTCTTCAGCAGCTTCGTGTTGTCCGCCTGGATCAGCATGATTTGCTTCTGGTTGATCGTGAGGCCGGTCGCGGGCAGCTGGAAGAAATCGTCCAGCTGGTCCTCCTCGTAGTCGTAGCTGGAGCCGCCGGCTGCTACCGTCGGCCCTCCCGTCCGGCCATCTGCGGCCGACTCCAGCTGCAGAAAGTTGTCGAACGTGTCGACTGGATTGAGGCTGGTGGTGTTGCTGGAGCGCAGTACGGTACCACCCGTGCCAGCGCTACCGCTCGGTCCCGCCTCGGTGCCTTTCAGCGCGCGGGACGTTTTGTGCGCCTGCAGCAGCCGGTACTGCTCCGTCAGGCCCTGCAGGATGATCAGACAGTGCTTCTGGACGTTTTTCAGCAGCATCTCCTCCAGCCCGTGGTCCTGCCGGCGCAGCGAGTTGATGTTGTCGTGGCAGCGGCAGATCAGCTGCTTGATCTCCATCATTAAGCTTTCGGTCTGCGGGCGGAAAACAGGGAATCGTTGGTAGCGAGCCGGATATGGGTCAGCTCACCTTGCTTACCGTGCTGCTGCTGGCGGATGTTTCGTCGCTCAAAACCGAACGCACCTCGGCAGTTTGCAGCCGTTTCACCTCATTTAGACGCTCCTGGATCCTGGACAAACAAGAAAACACATATAACCGTCCACGATTCGCATGCTTCACACCTTGAGGAGTCGAGGCCAAACACTCACTTGAACAGCAGGTAGTTGGCTTCGTCGTACTTTCCGATCCAGCGCGGCTGCTCGCTCGACTTTCCCGCTGGTTCGAGCAGAGTCTCGTTGTCCGAATGCTGGTGCCGAAGGGAAAGGGAGAACAATGATGCTTGAACCATATGCAGCTTAATGACAGACGATCGCGCTCTACTCACGTTATCGTAGCCGACGTTTCGACTGTGTACGGCATTGTTCCGCAGCATGTGAAACAGCTCGGTTAGGTTGCGGTGCGACATGCTGGAAAACACTTTATTTTCCCTCCTCGAGCGAGAGAGATTGTGTATGTATGTGCCAGAGGAGGTTTTCTCTAAAACCAGCAGCTGGCAGCTCTTTCGGGCCAGCTACGTGTTTCGGGCTTTGTTTTGTTTTCGTTTGCCGATCGATATCACGCTTGACGTTTTGATGTGAATAGACGGCCCGTCGCGCAAAATTGGAGGCTCGCGTTGCAATGCTGTCGAGCCAAAACTTCCACCCGGATCGAATTATTACGGTGGGTATCAGCTCGATAATAATCGAATTCCCCATTCAAAGCATAATTTTCAAACAGCAATTATCGTGTTTTTTAATTAAGTTCCTCAATGCGACGCTTTTCAGTTGCCTTAAAATGCTTTACTTGAAAAGCATTTTAGAACAACACCAACTGTTCTAAAACTGACTGAGCCCAATTGACATTTTTGAGCTAGAAAATCAGAGTTTCGAGCTATTTCTCTTAAACTACACCAGTTTAAGAGAAATACTAGTGTTGTGGTCCGATCAGACTTAGCCTTTCTATCCACCTGGGTGTGCCACTCAGCGATAGCAGTCGACGACTTCCGTATGATGTGTGCGTGGAAGGATGTGCGTGTGTTACGGGTCGCTGACCAGAGCATTGAGAGAGATAGCGTGAGTGAGTATTATTCATTCGTGCGGCTGAGCTAGGGCAGATAGGATTAACACGGGCCCGTGGAATAGTATTGTATAATTAGGGCATAAAGGTTTTATATGTTATGTCGATGCAAAGTGAATCGTCTCCATCGTTGTAGTTACGTCCATGCATCCGACATAGAAACTAGACAACCCAAAAAAACATCCGCGACAAATTTTGGCAACACCTTCCATCTGTCAAATCGTCTACGTTTTAGCACTAAAGTATGGCTAGTTTCGATTGTTTCGTCGCGAAATCCGAGCTGTGATACGAACGTCACACAAGGCGTAATCTCAAAAAGTTTACGCTTGATTTGTATGGAAGAGCAAAAACTTCCTGTCAAAAGATTAGAGGGTGGATGGCAAACCCAATTTATGTCAAAGTTTACTCCTCGTGTGACGTCCGTATGAAAATTTCACAAACCCGCAACAATCACGGTTGCCCTTGATTTTGTTCTAAAACCGAGAAATTTTATTAGCACAAATAGCTCGCAGAAAATTTGTCGCGGTACAAAAGATGGTCGTCTAAAACAGTGCAAGGGACGTTAAGAACAAGCCAGACCATGATTTGGCCTAAAATCGGCAATAAAGTGGATTTTTCGTTGCTTTCTTCTCTGTCCTTTGGAAAATAACGTTTCCAATCCTTAGGACTAGTCGCATAGTCATTTTATACCAAAAAACCACTCAACTTTCACAAAATAATTCCGCCCGAACCAAAATTTGGTATTTCGAGCAACATTTAAGCTCATCATATTTAAAAATTTAGAACAAAGGTCGTTTGGGTAACCCACCAAATGTTAGCACAGTTGGTGCTATCAGTTCAAATCATATGCATTGAGCTAGTCCATCTTTAACCCATATATGTTTATAAAGAACCCAAGCGCCACAGATTAAATTCAAAAGAACTGGAAAATCTAATATCCATAGAAAAAAACAAAAGCTCCATAGCTTTTTTGGTTTGTTTCATAGATGGCGTATTATAACTCATCAATATATTTTTGTTCTTTTCTTGCATTGCGTTTTACCTAACTTCATCTAATCATGGCCTATATAGCCTTCTAACATTTCGAGCAAATATAAATCATCATTTATGAATCATCAACACCAACGACCATTACTCGAATTTCACTTGCTTAAGAGCTGGTGGTTTACATTAGCCTAATGCCTAATGCTGAACAGGTTTTTCACTCTTCTGTTGCAGCAAACCAGAACTCAACACTTTTTATCACTTCCGATGCATAATGCAACACGTGTTGGTGTGAAATATGTTGAGTAAATACAATAACCATACAAAAACAAAACTTACCTCAACCAAATTGATGTTGCCCGTTTCAGCTGCCGAGTGGTTTAATGATGTGTACGCTACCAACCTACCGATATTTTTTTTTCAGTCGAGTTCGATTCTTAACTTCACAGTTCGGTATAAGCACACTCAATCGTACCCCAATTGACATTTACGAGCTCGAAAATTGGGGTTTCGAACTGTTTCCCTTAAACTGGTGCCTTAAAATTCTCTTAAACTGCACCAGTTTAAGGGACTTTTAGAACAAGCCCTTTAAAATCGACTTAGTTTTTTCGTGGCTTTCTTCTCTAACCTTTGGGAAATAACGTTTCTAGCCCCATTACTGGTCGTTTAACCATTTTATACCAAAAACCACCGAATTTTCACAAAATAATGCCGCACGATATGTGCCTTCATTGTTCGCCAAATATTGAAGCAAATTAATCTAAAACGAATTAGACACCATCATCATCCAATGAACGTCATTCGCACGCGCCAACGAAAATTTGATGCTTTCTACACGGAAAATCACGCACAAATTTTACTATTTTTGGATCTCGAGCACCATTCGAGCAGATAAAAATTTAGAACAAATGTCACTTGGGTATTTTGTTCATCGGGTTTCGCCTATCGAATGGCTGTTCATAGAATTATGCAATTTTCTTTTATTAAAGTTGTTTTCAAATAACATTCTTGCATTTGATGTATAGTTTGATAATATGTTTACACTGAAAGTTAAATTGTTAATAAAAAACAGCAATATCTTCAAACTTTTCTTGTCGCCCTTTTGTGCGCTTTGAGGTAGCTCCGTTTAGGAAGATCAATGAAGCCACTACATCAGCACAAAAACTATGTAAACGGTATCATAATTGTAATAAATATTACGTCAATAAAAATGAACATTTTAAATGTATTGAAAGAATCTTGAAACATTTTTATCAACAAATAATTAAAGAAAATCGTACTATTTTACGCCAATCGCCAATCCATCTGTCAAAGCGTACAATAACAACATGCCAAAACGTCAGTGCGCACTTTTGACACTTACATAATTCGGTGCAACTTTGGAAAGCGGTAAGGCAAAACTTTTTCCCCCCATTCGGAATTTGCTAACTATTAATTGTGAAATTCCAACCGGCACCCGCGGACACGGGTCTCATCTTTGGTTCTTCCCCCATTTGGCAACGACGACGTGAACACCCGCCAGCCAGCCAATGATTCGCCAGTTCTGGAACCGCTACAAGGTCGTGATCATCTTCCCAGCGCTCGCGTTCGGCTCGATTGCGGCAGACTACAGCTACACCCGGCAGTGGAAAAAGACTCGCCTGGAGCAGATTCAGCAGCAGCAGCAGGCCCAACAACAGCTCGCCTAAAGCAGCACTCAATCTCAACCAACCAACGCACACGCCAATCAACGCGATGTTCGGGCTGAACCGTCAGTATCTGTGGAGTGTGGTGCCGCTGTTCGGGTTCGGCGTCGGCTGGTTCCTCGACCGGAAGGAAACGGAACGCATGACCATGTTCCGCGACAAGAGTGCCCTGTACGGCCGCACGCTGAAGGAGGGCGAGAAGCCATCGTGGCCTTAGGCGGGCAGCCGGAGAGCGAAAGAGAGCGATTGAAGTACCCCCCTTCTAGAGAGCGAAATACATTGATGTTGTGAACTCGGACTGCCTGGCTTATTTGTTGTGTTTAACTATTATTGGGGTATCGTTTTAGGACGTGGTCCGGATGTTGTCAAGGCGTGAAAGTTGAGGGAAGGAACTGTACAGGAAGCTTTTATGAATGTTGTACTAGAGGGATGAAAAATCTTAGGCTAGGGAAATGTAAGCGGAGCTGCTTCCACAGTGTCGTCTTGTTAATGGTTAAATGTGAACCATCCTGTGGCGGAAGAAATCGCTGGAAGGAAATTCGGCCAGCATTCAGAATGTACGTCAATTCGCTTCAAGATTGAGAGTTTTTTTTTTGCAATCTTGTGTTTTTGACTGGAATTGACAATGGCCTAATGCGTATTGCGATGCATCCTTCCAAGAAAGTCACTAGTAAAAGTGTTGTACAACAGTTGGTGAACTTTAAAGCAACACCAACTGCTCTAGTACGCATGAGCCACCTTGTCCATGTTCTTGTTTATTTTTTCGTTCGGACATTATATTGGAATGCGCTACAGCAGTAACAGCAGCACGAGAGCACGTAAATGAGCACTGCACACACGCGCGCGCTCGGGCCAAGGTCCTTGTGGACAGCACACTTCTTTGCGAGAGGCGATTTTTGAGGTAGAACCGGAGAGAAAGTGAGAGACAGAGAGAGTGAGAGTGAGAGAGATCATTTTAAAGGATAAACATGTCAAAGCATCCTTCGATGTGTGTCCTTGCACACACTTGGGCAATGGACAGCACTGGAACGAGCTTAAGGAAGTACGGGGCAATGGGCGCCTCCATTGCGTCACGATCTAAAATCACCTTCAAAGCTTTTAGTGTTGGGTTTCATAAATCTTTTGTTCAGATTCATTCATATGAATTTTCAGTGATGAGTGATTCGAATCTCGAGTTAAATCTTCAAAGATTCATGAATCTTCAAAGAATGGTGATTTTTCAAAGATTTATGAATCTCTAAAAAATCAAGAATCTCCAAGGATTTATGATTTTCGAAAGATTTACGAATCTGCAAAGATTCTTGAATCTATGAGATTTATAAATCCATTAAAATTCATGTATCTCCAGGAATTTATTAATATTCATGAATGATGATGTATGATTTTCAAAATATTGAATTTCCTAAACCCCACCTAAAACATGCCCGTCGTGAGTTCAAACCTCGCATGAACCGTTTCCCCGTAGCAAAACAAACTATCCGGCTGTGTGGTACTTTCCAATCAGTCTCGAAAGCCTGTATGAGGATGGCATGACCACGTAGGTTGTTACGCCAAGAAGCAGAAGAATGAAAAATCTCAAGCTCTATGAAAGTTTAATCTTTCGAGATCTAAGAATCTTTTGTGACTCATGAACCTTTAGAGATTCATGTACCGTTTCAATCGAGATTCAGATTCATTGATTCATTCCAAAGATTTATTTTGATTCATGAATCTGAATCAGATTTACCCAAATCACAAATCACAAAGCTTTAAGTTTGAACAAATCAATACAATGATTAATTGAGAAATTGATCGAAGTTGGCCGGAGTTGGCCCGAGTCGGCGCGATTCAGAATCGTCCAGAGTACATGGGAGTCGACTGCGGCCGTCCGGTGCAATGTGCTTGTGATTAGGATTTTCATTTCGATGTGTTTTTTGTCTTTCACTTTGCGCGTGCACTGCGTATACAGGCCATTGTTTCGAAGGCCGACTCCGGGCGACTCCAGACGACTTCGATACCAGCCGATTCTGCACGACTCAGACGACTGGAACAACTTCGAACGACTTCGAACGACTCCAGATGAATCCGACTCCCAATAACTCCGGACGACTCCGAACGAGTCATGAGGCGTATGGGCAAATAAAAAAATGGGTTGAGATTCCTCCAAGTTTTTGTTATTAATATTTTTTCCGAACAATTGGTTTAATTTGCTCTTAATGGTTTTAGAATGTATAACGAAAAGGATGTGTTGGGGATTTTAAACCAATTTTTCTGTATGCCCATAAGGCCCCAATATTCGCATACTTCACAGCATTTACATAGAGAGAGAGAGAGAGAGCAAAAGAGGGAGCAGCGAGTAAGAGAGAAAGGATCCAACGGTGAGCGAGCGAGAGCGGAGTGCTTTGCAGCACTCTGCTGTTACACTAACATCCTGGCCGCGAGCAGCACCACGGTCCGGCCGACTCGGTACAAGCTTGCCAGCCAGCACGCCAGCCCATTCATTCATTCATGCACACGCCGTTCGTGCGCGGCTTTGTAGTGTGTCTTCACTCCACTGCTGCTGCTGCATCCCCCGGAGTAGAGGACGGCTGGAGGAAGTGGCGGGACCGAACAGTGCGAACGGAGGGCGGGCAGCGGCCCAAACAGAGTCCTCTCTAGAGCTGATACACTCGCGGGTGCAGTGGAATTCAAAGCGATCAAAGCCAAAGGATTTATCTAAAACAAAAAAAAGTCACGGGAGAGTGAAACCGAAGTGTTTGCGTGTGTGTGTGTGTTAGGGATCAGGGATCATTTGGATCTTGTTGTGTGTGTGTGTGTGTGTGTATAATTAGAAGTGATTTCTACCGCAGTATGTGCTCGGGTCGGCAGCGGCCTCTAGTGGTGTCTAGTGTGTTGGGGCCTACTGCTGTTGCTGCTGCCATTATCCTGCCGTGTGCCAATTGGTCTGCGTGTGTGTGAGACGAGTGGGCGTACACGCGTGTGTGTGTGTGTGGATGTGCGCGCTTATGATTCCTCTGCCTGGTGGGTGGCTCCTTCATCTCGCTCACGCTCTCTCCACATGTGCTGCGCTTCCTAGTAAAACGTGCGTTTCTCTCACTGTGTGTGTGAGAGTGTCTTTGTGTGTATGTGTCCTGGACTGGCTCCGCGCGCCGAGTAGCATCTCAAAGGGGTGGACCATATAACTGTGCTTAAGCAAGAAGTGGAAAAGGCAAGGATGCAGCTGGCAGCACGGGGCGATTGAAGTTGAACCACAGATTGGGTACAGCTTGAGCGCCCGCCCACCCTCAAACCCTGCAGCTTGCACCAAGATCACTCCGTGGACAGTGTTCGAGTGCCACCGTAGTGCTGCGGAAGGCCTCCAAGTGAACACTTTACAAGAGAGGCTGGGAGTGTATGTGTGTGAGTGTGAAACAGCGCTTCCGCAGCGTCGTGTCGTGTCATCAATCAACACACAGTCCTGCCCTGCTGCAAGGAGGCTCATCCAATCAAAAAAAAAAAAAAAAGCATCTACCACCCACCCAGCGCTACAGAGAGAAGGAACATCGTCCAGGAGCTGCAGAGCCCCAAAAACACAAAAACCAAAAAAAACGCATCGCCCCGAAAACCGTGAGGTCCCCGGGAGCCTTCTGCCGACAGCGACAGCCAACCGTGCACGGGCGGGACCGGGAGTCACCATCCAAGGGCAACGAAGATGAACACCGTCCAGAGCACGGGCCATGCGACCGTTCGGAACAAGAAGGACTCGCAGTTCGAGGTGAAGTGCAAGACAAACAAGAATCCGGCTCCCAGCTCCGCTTCCCGCCCTGGCTCCCCCTTCCCATCCACCGTACAAACTGTCCTCTGTGACTATCTGCAAAAGAGCTTCTGCTCTCTCCTCTCTTTCTCTCTCTCTTTCTCTATCTTTTTCTTTCTCTCTCTCCTTCTCCCTCTTTCTGTATCTTTTTCTTCCTTCCTCCTGTTGCCGGAGACGCCTTCCGGATGCACGGCAGGGTGCCGCGGAGTGGTGCGCCCCCGAGATCTAATCACTCCCGTTTTTTCTTGCTATCCTTGTTCGCTCCTGCGTAAGGATGCTGCCGCTTTCTGCACGCCTACTTTCGTCCCCCTCTCGGTCCTCTCACCCCATAAAGCCCTCCCCTCTCCCCACCACCACCACCACCACGAAGGGCAGTCCTACTACTTAGTAATGCTACTAACAAACCACTAACTTACTGCTCAGCTCGCTGTCCCGGCTGCCTGTCCTCGCTTACCTGTGCTAATTTTAGTGCCCGTCTAAAGATCCTGCCCCCTCCCCGCCCCCCAAAACCTCTCCAACACTGCGCCCAGGGAAGGAAGGGGAGGGAAGACTCCTTCCCTGGCGCCCTCAACAGCTACCCCGTGCGTCTATTAGATGAGTGCTGCTATTAGTGGCTCGTTTTTTTTTTTAGAAGTGCTTCTTCGTTTCTCGCCTTTCCCCGCACACAAAACCAACCCAAACAGCAACACTGATAAGGACAACAAGACACCGCCGCCATCTACACCGCTCACCACACTGTTGCCCTGCTCTTGGCCCTTAACAAGAAGAGTGAAACAGAAGAAGGAGCAAAAAAAAAAAAACAGACACAAACCCGATGGAAAATTGGAAACAAAATGCAGAGCAAACCCAATTGTGTTGCCCTCAACCTCAATCCTTTGCAGTAAAACACACAAAAAAAAAAACAATGCCATAACCACACATACACAATCTGTGTGTGTGTGTGTGATGAATGTGTGCCGTAAAAGGGATTAGGAACAATGAACGTGCCCAAAATGGGGAAAATCGTACCTCGGCACATTAACCTATTACTCGTAGGAAAAGCGCGCGTGCTGCCTTCCTCGCTCTCTCTCCTTCTCTTTTCCTTTCCTTTATATCCCTCTCACTCTCTCGCTCTACTTTCTTTCTCTCTCTCTCTCTCTCTCTCTCTCTCTCTCTCTCTCGCTCTCGCTCTGTCCTATGTCCTCCTAACCTCAATTTCCCGCTGCGCAAGTAACACATTAACCGTGATAATTTAGTACACAGTCAACCACATACACACATACCCTTATACATCCGTGCACACATACTTAAATAGTAACAATAGTACGCAAAACTAAAAAAAAAAAAACAAGCGCTGGCAAACCCAAAATCACAACAACATTACCAATAACAACAAGAGTCCAATCAACAACTACAACAGCAACAAGAACAACAATAGCAACTACAGGAGCAATGCAACACCATATTTCCCAACACACGAAGAAGCAGTAGTAGTAGTAGAAGACGCTGTTTAGAAAGTAACGAAGGAAAACTGATCGCTCTTTTCTTTCTCTCTTTCTCTCTTTCTCTCTCTCTCTCTCTCTTTCTCTCTCTCTTTCTATTCTTTCTCTATTTGTAAACTAACTTGTACCATTCCTACTCTGGACCGAACCACTCGGTGTTTCTCTCTCTCTCTCTCTCT
This sequence comes from Anopheles arabiensis, assembly GCF_016920715.1. Classification (NCBI taxonomy): domain Eukaryota; kingdom Metazoa; phylum Arthropoda; class Insecta; order Diptera; family Culicidae; genus Anopheles; species Anopheles arabiensis. Next base: position 11,514,295 of record NC_053519.1, read on the forward strand.
CTCTCTCTCTGTCTCTCTCTCTTCTCTCTCTCTCTCTCTCTCTCTCTCTCTTCGCTTTTATTCTTCTGCATAGGAATTAACTGTCTCTTCCTCGGAAAAAAGAAATTGGAGAGGCATTTTTATTGCGCTTTTAGTGATCGCTGCCGTATTGGGGCTAATTGTGTTTTCCATTCTACTTCTATCACCAGGTGCATTGATTTCTTTCTTACGTGTGTTTACATGTTTTCTAAATATGCCAAAAATAAACCCCCCCCGCCACCCCCCCATCCACCTATCAACTATAGAACACATATAATTGATGGGCAAAAAGCAAAACTACCTGCACAAAACAACAGTCACAACAACAAAAACACCCCTTTTCAGCCTCTTCTAACGTTTCTAACGTTCCTCATACCTTGCTATCTGTTGTCGCGCGCTCGCACACACACACACACTTTTTGCTCTTTTCTGACACGTTTTTGTGTTGTTGTTGTTGTATTTTTTGGTAAAAAATTGGTTCGTTTGTTTGTTTGCTGTTCAAAGCTTTCTTCCCATTCCATGATCCTTCATACAACGCCCACTTGTTTCATCTTTTCGACTGCAAAAATGACCACATACGATTGCACGAATGAATGTGTGTGTATGAGAATTTTAAACGCTCGTTTGGTCCCCTCCTCCCCCTTCTCCCTCAATGGAATTCTTCTGCTCGGTCAATTATGCACTTGGTTGTCCTCTACAATGGCTTTCGCTGTTGCTTTCAGTGTGCTTTCGCTTGGTGCAACAAAAATACAAACGTTTGCTCGTTCTATTTGGGATTGGACGATATCGACCGCATTGTGCTGCAGTGGTAAACAGATGAGTGTGTATGTGAGAGGATATTTTGGTTTTGGTTTTGGTTTTTTTTTTTTTGCGCCTAAACGTTGCGTTTCCAGTGCCCATAACTAACCTTGGGGCCGTTGAATTGTAAATTAAATGTTCCATCCGCATGGGTCCCGGGTGTGCCGGAGGGATTGGGTTTCACTAATGCCACTGTGGCTGTGGTACCACGCTGACGTCATCTTGCCAATTATCTGCCAGCGTATGCCGTTGCTGCAGCCGTAGCAAAACGGTTCGAAAGCACACCTTAGTGCGAGAACTTTTATCGGTCGTTACTGCTAACTGGAGTGGCACGTTTGTTCCCACGAGAAGCTGGTTGTTCAAATCCCAGTAGATGATAAAAAGGGCGCATGCTAGGTGATGAGAGAGGGAGAGAGAGAGAGAGAGAGAGAGAGAGTGAGAGAGATTGTGTGTTATTTATAATATGTAGGAATAGCAGATCATTTGATTATTATTACTTTTTTTAATTTATTTGAAACCTCAATTAAAGAGAGCTCGCGCTGCGAACTAAGTAAAGAAATATCGATTGTTTCCATGGTGAGAGTTCTTTTGATACCGAGGAGTAGTTTCTTAGTTCGTGGCGAAAGTTCAGCTGTAATGGTACCTATCCAGATGTCACTGCAATTATCAACATTCCGAGGCAATTTGGTTTGTCATCCGATCCCATTAGCCAATCAAAATTGTTTGTACATTTCATCAGCTCGCTTCACGCAGAAGCATCCTCATTCGTTCGTTCTGGTAACACACCGAAATGAAAACTGTCATATTCCACCCCATTGCGACCTCAAAAACAAAACCATACTCACTCTCATTTAAAAAAATGGACTAAGCCATAGATCGAATTTCAAACCGTTTCGATTCCAATGTTTACTTCCTTGTGCATTGCCTGTGTTCCGCTACCAAGCTGGTTGCTTTTCGTCATGTTTCGTGTTGCTTTTCTTTTGTTGTTGTACGTATATGGCCAGCTTGCCCACCTTGTGGGCTTCTTCCTCAGTGTCTAGTGTTACCAATTGCAATTTAGTGTGTCCGTAATAGTGATGTGCTCTCTGGGCCCACGACTCCCATCCGACTCCTACTATTGTTAGTGCTATTTCGATTCCGATTCAAAATGGGAACTACTAAGTCCGCTCAGAGTTGAAGTCATTCAGAGTCGTCCAGAGTCGTCCGAAGTCGTCCAGAGTCGTCCGAAGTTGGCCGAAGTTGGCCGGAGTTGGCCGAAGTTGGCCGGAGTTGGGCGGAGTTGGCCGGAATTGGTTGGAGTCGGAGTTATTCAGAGTCGTCCAGAGTACATGGGGGTCGACCGGAATTGGTGCCGGTCGGAGTCAACTGGAGCCATCCGGTGCAATATGCTTGTGATCGCCTGATTTCATTTCGTTGTCTTTTATGTCTTTCACTTTGCGCGTGCACTTCGTATACAAGCCATTGTTTGGAAGGCCGACTCCTGCCGACTTAGGGCCACGTCGACTCCGGAGGACTTTGACTGCGGAGGACTTTGACTGCGGAGGACTTCGATTCCGGAGGACTTTGACTCCGGACGTCTCCGATTCCGGGTAGCTCCGGACGACTCCGACTCCGGGACACTCCGGAAGACTTCTGACGACTCCGGATGATGCTGGGCGAACCTACCTTTCGGAGTTGGTTTTGAAATTATCGGTGTCGGATCAGAGTCGACTACGGATAATTACCAACTCTACCCATCACTAGTCCGTAGTAGCGCACAAGTGCCCTAAAGTAATGCCGATTCGAATGAAAGCAACCAAAAGCCAACACGACCTAGCGTAGGTTCTTTAAAGCAACAAAGAAGATAGTTAAGAAGATAGCCAAGAACAAGATTAAACAAAAAAAAAAACATCACTAATGGTACATTTAAAGTATGTGTGTGTGTCAATGTTTCTTTATATCCGCTTCATCCGTCTCAGTTATGCATCCCCTGTTTTAGTTTTAGTATCAACACACATCACACGTACCATTCTATCCCTCTATCTATCTCTCACTATCATGCCTTGATTTAGTGTACTATATTCGATGTGTGTGTGTGTGTTTTGTACGGGGTTTCTTTGCTTTAACTCTTCGTCCCGGACCATTGTTTCGCTGCTATGCTCTTCTAACCCAACAAAAACGAACTCCTCCCACCCCCTTCGAAACCTTCGTCTTCCGTAGAGATCGAAAGCTCGAAGCTGCACGGGCGTCGAATATCGCTGTACGATATCAAATCGGGCCGGTACGAGTGGAACACGCAGAACGGTTCCTGGATCAATCGTAAGTGGCTCTTTATGTGTATTTGTGTGCCTGTTTCTGTTCCTCTTTGCACTCACACGTCTCCATGTCCATGTTTTCCTGGTTTGCGGTGGCGCCCTCTACACGGCAACAGGGTACGAGTATGTGTTCATCAACGCGGAAGGTGGCCTGACCGCACTGCAAATCACCCGCGATGGCGGCTTCCGGTTCGAGGTGCTCATGAACAATGCCACCTTCGTGAGTATCTTTGCTGCATTTCTAGCACAACAACAACAACAACACATATTACTACTACTACTAACGTAAACACTCCCATCCCAACCGGCAGCGGCAGCTCAACGTTGACAGCTACGACGTGTCACCGGATCGGAACTTTGTACTACTGTACGCCTCGAACGGAAACACGCAGCGCTACAATCGCAGGTAAGATAGTCCAAGGCCTCAGCAAACATCGTGCTGTGCAGGGTGCACACTATAGAAGACTCTCCTCCCTTCTACTGCAGCTACTACATCTACGACCTAGCCGCGTCGAACGTGTTCTCCCTGTCGGCGAAGGAATCGGACACGACGGCACCGCAGCTCCAGCATGTCCTGTGGGCGCCGGTGGCCTCGAACGGCTCGGGAACGGGCGTTGGTGGCGAAAAGGCGATGTCCGGCCAATCTTCCCACTCGTCCTCCGCTGGGTCGGCTGGATCGTCTGGTGCGGGCGCGTCGCCGAGCTTGGGCACGGCCTCTTCCCAGGGCATCGCGTACGTGCATCAGGGTGACATCTACTACAAGCCCCGCGTACAGTACGATCTTATCTGCCGGATCACCACCAGCGGTAGGTTTCGATGCTGTCCGTCTAAAGTGTGCCGGAAGGGACGTGATTTATCTCTGCCCGATGGGAGATACGGCAGTAGTTCGCTACTGCCATAAACATTCTCTCTCGACGTGAAAAGTAAAATTAATCTGCTGTCAATAGCACGTCACGTCCTGCCGGCTTTTGCAAGTAAATCATTTCCCTGTTTTCGTATCTTCCTTTGCCATGGTCTCCCCGCATGGTTCGCGCAGGACGGGATGGGCCCGTGCTGAACGGTGTGCCCGACTGGCTGTACTCGAACGTGCTCGAGCTGAAGGGACCGTCATTGCTTTTCTCGCCCGACGGCCAGTATATGTCATTTCTTTCCTTCAACCTGACCGGCGTTCAGGAGTACCAGTAAGTATACGCCCGGCGAAGCATCAATCTTCCTCTAACCAGGTGCCAGCTTCTAACCGATTTCTTAACCCCCTTCTTCGGCCCTACCCAAAAGGTATCTGTGGTACGGTGATGGGCAGCAGTATCCCAAGATACACAGTCTGCGCTACCCGAAGGTACATGCGGCCAACCCGAACGTGACGGTGTACGTGGTGCATCTGGGCGTGCTGAAGTACATCTTTCCGAAACCGGTCCACGTGCCGGCGTACATCCGGTCGACCGACAGCTACGTCGGCGGGCTCAGCTGGCTCTCGCCGACGGAGCTCTCGGTGACGTACGCGAGCCGTAACCAGAGCGTGGCGCATGTGCTGCTTTGCCGGGCACCGACGTTTAGTTGTGTGGAGGTAAGGAAAGGACCGTTCGCAATCGGTTCGGTGCTTATTTAAATGATCAATAACTGTCCAGCGAAGAGTGTAAGGAAGTTTTTTTTTCGATATTGTGTAAGTCTTTCTTAATTGTTTTTCTGAATATCCAAAAGAAGAAATTTTGCAGAATGCTAGGATCTGCCAACTTTTCTTTTATGGCCGGATGTCACATGAACTTAGATGAAATTCCTCCTTTGGGTTGTTTTTGTTATGTTATGTTTTGTTGATCTTAAGTAAATTATTGCAGATCGATAACTCCGCGAAGATCCAGTCATTCAGACCTAGAATGGCATTACTTACTTACTTACTTATCCGGCACTACAACCGCTTTGCGGTCTTAGCCTACTGCAGGAGTGTCCGAACCCGCTCACAGTGAATTACGCATTAATACGCTCATAGAATGCCATTACATGTGAAAGTAAAACGAGACTACTGTTTCTATATCGATAAACCATAACACAGTTCAACAAGGAAATATTGCCAAAAAATGAAAGTTTCCGCGGGAAATAGCGGAAAAATGAAAAGAATCAAAGAATCCTTTGATCAATGAACCTTGCTAGACTTCAAAGTTCCACTTCAAACTTACACTCATGTCGCACAGGTGGCAATATGTGTGCACTAGTGTTGGCCGTTCCGGTCCGAACCTAGTAAAAAAGTTCCGTTCTTTATGTAGGCCGTTCCGTTCCGATCCTTTATACAAAATCGTTCCGTTCCGTTCATTCCGTTCTTTCCGTTCTTTCCGTTCGTTCCGTTCCGTTCCGTTCATTCCGTTCTTTCCGTTCATTCCGTTCCGTTCATTCCGTTCATTCCGTTCCGTTCCGTTCATTCCGTTCTTTCCGTTCTTTCCGTTCGTTCCGTTCCGTTCCGTTCATTCCGTTCTTTCCGTTCATTCCGTTCCGTTCCGTTCATTCCGTTCCGTTCCGTTCATTCCGTTCGTTCCGTTCCGTTCATTCCGTTCTTTCCGTTCATTCCGTTCCGTTCAATTCGTTTTTTCCGTTCACTCCGTTCCGTTCCGGTCTTTACCGCTTCAATATTGTTAGCAAGGTGCTATCGTTCGTGCGTTCCGTTCTTTGAAAAAACCGGCTTTGTCTGGTTGTTGCTTGCTGCATGCATGCAAGATAACTGTTCACTCTTTCTCGCACACAGTATGTGTTGCCTGTGCACTCTCCCATGCTCACAGGAATATTAATCGCACTTCGTCGCGTATCGTATATAAAAATCGTGATAAGCGAAACCAAAAATGGTGTTGCATTTGGCATTATGGTGCAATTTGTAACATCTATTCTACTTTTTGTTATAATTTAGCTTGTCTTAACTAGACAAATAACTATTATAAAATTTAAATTTGTGCTCATATGGCAGAACGGGTTGGAAAAGATGTATTATAATATGCGAGTATGAACAACGAAAAATAAAATGTATTTATTTTTTATGCCACGATGTCCACATGATCTTGGCACTCGGCATGATTCCAATATTTGGCCATTCGATTTGAAGCATTCTGTTCCATTCGACAACCGTTTGAGTGCCGTGATCTTAAAAAACGATCTGTGTGAAAAAACTATTTGTTTTAAATAGTAAGTGAAATTCAAATAATACGTCAATCTCGTCGATACAATCGTCAACTCGTAGCACTGAATAACATCGGAAGACGTTCCCCCCCCCCAATCCCCCCCCCAATCCCCCCCCCCCGGAAGACAGTTTGGCATCCTAAGCTCTGGTTGGTTCTTTTGCACCCCAGGTTCACGTTCCGTTCTTTTTGAAAAATGAGCTAGTTCCGTTCCGTTCCTTTTTTTTAACAAAATTCCCAACACTAGTGTGCACGCATCAGTTACATCTGACTTAACTAAATCAAAACAATACTAATAATCTTCTTCTTCTTCTTTGGCACAACAACCGTTGTCGGTCAAGGCCTGCCTGTACCCACTAGTGAAGTGAGCTTGGCTTATTGTTACCAACGCAGTGACTTATTGTTACCATAGCAGGATAGTCAGTCCTTCGTATGGGGGCACGGTCTATTCGGGGCTTGAACCCATGACTGGCATGTCGTTAAGTCGTACGAGTTGACGACTGTACCACCAGACCGGCCCAATACTAATAATGGGGCCCTTTCCGTTTGAAGCTCGTAGGCTGAAATTTCAGCCTGTCAACTGCTTGCATTGTATTGATTTTTGATTTGTCATTGATTACGAGCTGCTATCTAAGTGGGTATAATATACAGGTGGACTTATCCCAAGGTCTATGAATTTAGAAGGCTGATTTTTATCGCTTCGATTTCTGAATTAAGATTTTAAGATTGTTTTATGTATTCGTCAATCCTCCAGAAAGCATGTTTGAACAAAAATTTTCACTCGTTCTGTCAAAAAGTGATGTTCAAAATTGGTTATAAAAAAATGCTTTGACACCACCTGGACTACATAAACTTTGATTCTAGATTCCATTACCAGATCTCTTGAATGCACCTTGGAATAAATGTAAACACCACCTTGTTTTGCCATTTTTCGAGCAGGTACTCGAATCTAATTCTAGCTTTGAGGCTAGAATAATCTAGACTGAAAATTGCAGGCTATTTTTATGTGAGGTTTTGTATGGAATGTTTACTTGATTTCAGCCTCCAACTGCCAAACTTCATACAAAAAACTGACTAGAATTGTGAAGGGCCCCAATAAGGGCTTTTAATATTAACCGGTTAAGTAACACTGAACCTAGTTAATATTAACTGAACCTAGCTCCAGCAAAAGATGCTGATGGAGTAAGTAAATTTGTATTAAAAAAACTAACCGTAGTCGTACCCTTACAGACCGTGTTTTTTGCAATATGGATTCCTTGGAAAGATTCAGTAAAGATGACCATGAGACAAAAAAAAATTGAAATTAAAAATGGAAAAGAACTAAAATGGTTAAATATTAGGCTGAAATCTTACGGTTAGAGTCCAAATCATAGGAAGTTTTCAAACAGCTGAAACATTATGACAAACTCAAACAAATGATTCACTTTATTAAATGCCCTACATATCGAAGTCACTAACTGTTGTAGAAGAAAACATGAACAACAACTTTGGTTAACAAAAAGGAATCTGGTAAAGGGGTCTACAAAACTAGTGTAAAGTGTTTAGCGAACAAAAAAGAAATAATACTGCAATAAAAAGATAGGAACTTTATAACACTATATAAGATAAAAGATTAACTACAAAAATTGTGAGGCTGGTTGTACGTTTGGGTATTTAAACCCATTTCTTATTACGTGCAACAATTACAATTAGTTGACCGAGAATCACCTTCTCATTGCTGAGCAGTATCGAGAGGGACCTCACTCTTGCGAGACCCCACTAAATCTGATATTGACTAAGTGGAAAGCGTTTATGGATCGCTGTCAAGTGCCACTTACAGTATTCTTGGACCTACAAAAGAACATTTGAGACTATTTCGAGAGAACTATTGATACAAACTACTGTTGGTGTGTTGTCCGTTTGTATCATTGGAACTGAGCTAAAATGGTTATTCTGCAGGGTGGGTAGACATAGCATGTCTTACTGGAGTAAATCTGAACCTATTCCTAAAAGCCTTTTGAGTCTCGAAGCGGCGTTTTGCGAAGACAGTGTAGTTCCATGAGTGATGCAGAAGGCAGGAATATGCAAAAAAAAAAAAAATAGTAAACATTCAGGAAAAGTAATTTGCAAGACATCTGCGTCCTTCTTGATTTATCATCATCATGACTAATCATCATTATTAAATATCATCGAGTTCCGGTGAAGTGCTCTTCAAAACATCTCTTCAACATTTATTCCACTCGCTTCCTTGCAGATCTTCCAAGAGAAGGCAGTAGCCAACTCGTGGGTACTGATCGGCGAGACGCCACTGTTCATCCGGCGTCCGACGGCGCTGGAAAACTATGCCGCCGATGCACCTCAGCAGCCACCGGCCGGTTCAGCTCCGACCACGACAACGACAACGGCCGCACCGCCACCGCCACCAACGCCGCCCCCACCGGCAATGCCGCGCCATCTGTACATGCTGAAGCGGCTGAACGTGCGGGACGGTTCGCACGGCTACTATCGCCACCTGGTGCTGGTCCTGCTCGGCACCAAGCGCACCATCACCCTGACGATGGGCCAGTTCGAGGTGACGGAAATCGTCGGGTACGACGAGCGGCACGGGCTCGTCTACTTCATGGCGGCCCCGTACCACAAGCCGGGCCAGCGCCACCTCTACAAGATACCGCTCGGGCTCGAGCAGCTCGCCTCGATGGCGGGCGGCGGTGGCGGCACTGGGTCTTCGGCTGGCTCGAGCGAGCCGCACCAGCACCAGGAAACTGGCCGGCCCGGGCACAACGCGAGCGACGTGCTGCTGCTGCGCCCGTTCGGCTCCGCCGTGCCGTACTGCGTGACGTGCGGCCGGGGCCCCACCGACGGTAGCGACGGCGCGGACGGTGGCGATCCGAAGCGCCCGAACAACTGTCTGTTCAATCGCGTCTCGTTCAACGACGACTACACGTACTTCGTGCAGGAGTGTCTCGGGCCGGAATCACCGTCCACCTACCTGGTGGAGGCCGGCACGGAGCGCAAGGTGCGCGTCCTGAACGACGGCAACGAGCTGCGGGAGCAGCTGGTGCAGCTGGCCAAGCCGCAGATCATGACGTTTAGCGTGCAGATCAAGTACGACTTTAACGCGCAGGTAAAGCTGTTCCTGCCGCCCGGCGTCAAGGAGGACGACGACCTGCAGCTGCCATTGATACTGCACATGTAAGTCTATGGGATGCTAGTCGGGCGGGTCGATGAAAGCTCACATTCAATGCCATCCTTGTTTAGCGAGGCCGGCCCGGAACGGCAGCTCGTGTCGGAGGAGTACAGCGTCGACTGGAACTGGTACCTCAGCAGCCACCAGTCGTACATTATCGCGCAGATCGATGCGAGGGGGTCCGGCTTTCAGGGCGAGTCGCTCAAGACGCAGATCCGTGGACGCGTCGGCATCGAGGTCGAAGATCAGCTGGCCGTACTGATGTAAGTGAAGGCGCGTCTCAGCCCCATAATAACAGTTCCTAACGACGTTAACGCTCGCTTTATGTACAGGTATTTGCGGGATAATCTGAAGCTAGTAGATCCCAATCGCATCTGTGTCTATGGTACGTATTAGCTAGCTTTTTATATCTTTAGTGCCTAGAAGCGTCTTCGGTGTACAAGTTTAACATCCTCTTCCCCAAAACAAAAACCTCGTCTGCAGGCAAGGGCTACGGTGGCTACATCGCAATGCAGATGCTTGCTACGGACGCGAACCAGGTGCTGAAGTGTGTCGCCGCCATCTCGCCGATCGTTTCCTTCCGCTACTTTAGTAAGTTACCCGGCCGCACCTGTTCAGCCTTCTCCTGTTTTACCCTTCATTTTTGTTTTGTACCCTCGTCACAGATTCCTTCTTCACCGAGCGTTACGTGCTGCAGCAGGACGACACCGAGCGGTCGCTGATCGAGTCGGACCTATCGACGAAGGTTGCCAGCCTGGCGTCGAAGAACTTCCTGCTGATCCACAGCACGGCCGACTGCGTGGTGCACGAGCAGCATGCCGCCCTGCTCACCCGCTCCCTCGTCAACCGGGGCATCATCTTCCGGCACCAGGTAAGCGGCACCTACAGTGGCGGCCACCGAAAGTCGTGGACAGCTTATATTTTCTCCTATCTTCTGACTTTGATGCTTACTGCTGACAGTTCTTTAGGCGAAGTATCAGAAACGTTTCTTCAGAAGTCTTTGAGGACACTCTTCGGCTATGTTTAGGCAAAAAATCAGACCAAATATCGTGAAACCCCCAGAATAACCGTGCATAAATATAAACATGAAATTTATGCGGTCGACAGAAAATCTGACAGTTCTTAGCAAAATGAACACGTCCCGTGCCAATATTGATCAGCATGGTTCTAAAAGCGCTTGATATCAGTTGTTATTGATAATTGAACAGAATATTACATTACATAATAATCAAATCCGTATTACATAACCTAGACCAAAAGTCTAGGGTCCGAATTAGCCAAAGTAATTTTTGAAGAGTGTATTATTGGGCCTGATCGCAAACGAAAGTCGATAACTTTTATCCAATCGGATAACATGCTCGATTTCACCGGTGGAATATGTTTTCCACCGGTGGATAATTGTCTCTACTGTTGGCTAACTTTTCCCGATTCGAGTAGCCAGTGATTTTGCCCATTCGTTAATCATACGGTTTTGTTTACATTTAAAATTTTGTGGAAGGAATACAATAGTAAACTTGGCTTATTCATGGCATATGACACTGGATAGTAGACGTCTTAAAATGCGAAAGTAAGCCTCTGAATATGGGAGTTTTCTAACATAGGTTTGAACAAACATAGTAGGATACACCCTTTATCGCCCAAAATAGAAGAAGCAGAAGGCTTATTAACGGACTATTCAGTGACGAATCAACACAAAACACACAGTGGCATTAAACTAGAGATGTCAAACTGATGACCCGCGAGGTCTTTTGGTTTGGCACGTGACCGTTTGAGCCAAAATGTATTGATAGAAGCATTTCTGCTTCTATAGTACAAGTCAGTCAATTCCGGACTACTTAAATATGAAGAGATTTTCAACTTCAAAGGTTTCTCCATTATTTGTCAGACGATTAATACATCGTCATAAAACCTTGTCGGTTTTATTCTTACCTTCTCTCTATGCATGTATGCATAAAAAAGATAAAAATTGCAAAAACTGTTGTAGTCATAAAAGGAAAATCAAATCAACCTACTGTTTTAGTAAAATGGTTAAAAATTAATGTAAATTATGTTAAACCCTTTCCGATGATTGAATTTGTTAGCAACAAATATTTGATTACGAATTCTTAAAAGAAACAACTCACGGTTTAGTTTCAACCTTATACAAAATCGTTAATGTCCAACTCATGTAGTTTAAGAACATTACTTTTTTATTGTTAAGCCATCAATCAAGGCACTGGGTGACCAATTAAGCAATTTCTATAAGAAAAAGACTTGTAGAAATTAACAAAATCACTCAGCCAAAAGGAATTACGCAAGCTCTCACACTTTTTAGCATATTGTTTTGGAAAAGATCGAACCCATCTTTAGGTGTACTAAATATAAAACATTATATTTATGCAAAACGTTTAGAAATCAGATGACAGCACAAACACGTGTTACTTTTGATAGAATGTTACAAACGATCTCTATCAGGCTTCCATGAGGCATCCAAGATCAATGTGATTAGATAAACTACAGGGCTTATGACTCTGATTTTGGTCGCCATAATGAATGGAAATTACTATGGAGATTGGCAGGAAGGGAATAACGGGTACTAAGGTCTTGTATGACATCTTCCACTCCTCTGTAAAGATCTGAACTGGACTGAACGACCTGTTGTAATTTATGGACTTTGGACAACATCAAAAGTAGGAATTTTCTACTTTAATTCCAACTGAAAAATATTAATAATCAAAATGACATCAATATCAACTTTACTTTACAAAATTTACTGGTCTGTATTGGAACCAACCAATTTAAATTCCATTTAAATTTAAAACCATAATTTAGTTAAATTCTATTGATGTCCTATAGCATGAATCAAAAATCTAGAACCACCAAAAATTAAGATAACTCACTAATAATTAGTGGGAAATCCTGTAAAATGGTTTCCACTGTTATATCAACTTGGGTGCAGCAGATGATATAGTCTGATCGATATCGATAGTCTAGAATATTGACTGAAGTTTTTTGTTTTGTTTATTTTGTTTATTTTTTTATGATGTTTTGAACTGCTCGATTTTTATCGATTTTAAACTGCATTCCAGTCTTCTACAATACCGAACGGATAGTAGATTCTATTACTAGACCGATCGGATTCCGATTGAGAAAATGCAATATGATCCATTTGGAATTTTGCTAATAGATCGAATAGGATCGAATTTCGTTGGCTGTTAAGGCCCATTGTTATTAATATTTTTACAGTTTTTAAATCATTTAAAACTATCAGAAATGAAGTAGTGCTGATAATGTGTTTCAAGTTTTCCTACATATTCCCTTAATTTATTAATTAATTAATATTAATAATCAACCCATAATAAACCAATAAAAACCAGAACAAATGAATGAAAAGGACATATTTCAATACAACAACAAGTTTCCAAAACCAAAATGTTGACCAATGTAACCAAAGGGTATCTAGAATGTAATCAAGATGCATGAGCGCTTATGGCACATAGTCTTAACCATTACCTTGCTGAACATGGTTTCGATTTACGATAGTAACATGTCCATACATACTTTGTAACCAGGCTGGGAGCAAAATTTTGCAATCAATTCGAGGCAGTAATTTAATATGTCTAAATAATGATCAATTGCTTAATTTCTGATGCATCTGGAAGAATTATTGAGTGATTAGCAATAACATTATTAATAAATTTACTCTGCTGCTTCTGTTAGAGCCTTGCACTAACGATATTTGACGGTTTCGAGCCGTAGAGTGCTTGGCCTGTACATATATGGTTATGAAATATGAAGATGGCCACTCAACATACCGAATCGATGGACCTGTAATAATTTAAATCAGAATCGATTTTGATACCAAACTACATTTCATACCTTTTTATACATTTATGCACGGTTTTCCGAGGTTTTTCAAGATATTTGGTCTGATTGTTTGCATTAGCTCAGCCGAAAAGTGTCCCCAAAGACTTGCGAAGAAATGTTTCGGATAAGTCGCCTAAAGAACTGGCCAGTAAGCCTGAAAGACAAAAGATAGGAGAAAATATGAGGTATCCACGACTTTTGTTGGCCCTGTACCTCAGAACGAGTAGTGTGGCCGCCCAACTGCACTACATCTCATGGTGTGGCGGGTTTTATTTTAAATTTAATTTTGTTCTCTTCCCTTGCCTTTGCCAGATGTACGTCGACGAGGATCACGAGTATCGGAGCGTGTCCGAGCATCTGTACCACACGATCGAGACGTACATCGAGGAGAACTTCGGTAACGATAACCAGGACTGGACGTCGGCATTCTTCCTGTCTAAAACGTAGTTCTTCCAGTGGTAGGAGGCCAAGCGAACCGAAATAAAATAATACACACACACACATACACATGCATACATATACAACCATTCTCACAGACACACACAAACACAGACACCTTCACACAAAGACAGAGTAACATCACAACACGTTTGATTAATGATAGAGTAATGATAATTTAAAGATAAAAAACAAAGAGCAAAACAAGAAGAGAAAAATATATAAGAATCTAATAAATGAGAAACAAGGAAAACCCATTTTGCAGCTGAGCAGGGACGAACGTGGAGTAGAGTGAAGTAAATGACATACATATTTAAAGCAAAAAAAAAAAACAATGTGTGGGTGTATGAAAAAAATTAAATGGATGCAAATTTAAAAAGGAAACAATAAAACGAAACACGTGCACCTCCAGGCACGCAGATACACGCATGGCGCTTTAAAGAGAGGGGAGGAAAGCCAATTTTTGACAGAAAAAGAAGAAGAAGAAGAAGAAGAAGAAGAAACGAAGACAACAACCTAAAAGTAGTGAATTGCGCTGGCAATTCGCAAAACAGATAGATACTAGTCTTGTCTAGCGTTTGAAAAAAAACGCAAAAAACACACACACACACACTTCCCCCGGTGTTTGAACATTTCATATTTGATCCTTCTACTTGTCTGCAACCCAGCATGCGTGTGTATGTGTGAGTGTGTGTGTGTGTGTAGATTTGCGAGGCTGTATGTGTGTATGAGTGTTGTGTTCATTGTGCGATAGCTATTTTAAACAGTCCCAGGCTAAACATACACCAGCAAAGAGAAGACAGTGAAATCCTACTAAAAAGCACCTATTCACACACACATACACACACACGCACTCATCATGTTAAAAATTTCGATTTTTTCTTTCCTCCTTTGCGTACGAAATTCAAATTGCCGAAAGTCCTCCAGGCTGTTTGATCACTGGAACACTGGATTGGAAGCAAAAAAAAAACAAAACAAAAACAAAACAAACTGTTCGAAATGCAAAAAAGTAGACACGGACGACAACTACTAATAAAAAAAAGAAATATAAAGAAAAAAAACAAAAAAACCCCAGCACGGTACGGGTAAAACCTGCGGCCGCGTGAGTTTCACTATTGATTTCTACGTCAAAAACGAGAGCGTGTGTGTAAATTTCTTTTCTTAATATTTTTTTTTATTAAATAAGTCTTTACTAAACGAACATGTTCAAAATCACTCACATTTCCCATTTGTTTTGCGGTTGACCCCTCTAACTCTCTCTCTCTCTTTCTCTCTTATTTGCCTAAACAATCACTAGAAATTGGACTTGTTGCATCGTTTTCTTAATGTTCGCTCTTCTTTTTGTCCTTTGTTTGTTTTTGTCACATATACTGCCCTACCCCCTCTCTCACCCCTCCTCCCCTTGCTTCAGAACCTTCCGTTACACTTCCCCGCTTTGCAAAATAACACATTTTCTTCTTCGCCTCCTTTCCTCTGTTTTGCTCCTTTTGTCGGCAACAGTAATAGAATTTCGTTGCACCTTGTACAGTGCTGCCACAACACGACGTGAGGCGTGATTAGGAGAGATCTTTGTTCGGTGAGTAAAGGGGGATGGGGGGGAGGGGTTGATTAAGGGGAAGAGGGTGAGGGGTGTTTTACACGTTTGTTTGTTTTTTTTCCCTATATAAACACATTTGCTTTATCTAGTCTCCCTACTACTCTGTACATCGCAGCGCTTGCGATGCTTGCGTCGCATTTTGCACCTTTCACGCCAGCTGGGAGTTGGGAGTGTTCCCCCCCCCCCGCGCGGAGAGGGGCGAGCGGGGCGGCTTGCGCACTCCGCACTTCTAATGCTAATAAGAACATAAGAGACTCGTCGACAAATTCATTCACAGAGCAATGGGGGAAAGCAAAACCCCTTTTCCTGCAGCCGATGTATCGGGCCCTGTGCCTCCCGCCGGAGTCGCGCGAATACAATAAGAGCTTTTGCTATTTGCTTTTTTTCCGTTTGTTGCGGGGAACAAAAAGATGAAAAAAAAAACACAGAAATCTGAAACCCTCCTTTTTCCTACAAATATGTTGCTATACATGGTTACACTGTTGATGATCACACACTTGCCGCCCGTACATTAGCGCCATCTGTTCGGGCAACTTGCTTTTCGTTTGCTTTTCTTCGCTTTGATTGCTAATGTATCCCAAACGTTTAGACTTTTGGTGACAAAAAAAAACGGACCGCTCTATCTACACTTTGTCCCGTTGCCGTTAGGGTAAACCGATCTCCAAACGGTTTAGGGTAAGGGAAGAGTGAGAAACAAATTGTTTAACAAAAAAAAAAAAAAAAGAAAGGAAAATACCAAGCTAGGCAAAGCATGGAGAATTTCAAACGGAAAAGCAAACCCCGAAAGCAAAACGCTATGTAATATATTTAACACGCCACGATCTGTCGATGCTTTCCTTTTCATCGATTTATGCTGCGGATGGGACCACTATGGAATTCATGGCACACCTCGGCTTGTACGACCACTTTCCTCATCGTAACGGTAGCGAGTGACATCCCACAATAGTTTACTAACCCTCTTGTTTTTCACCTGTTTTCCTCAATTGAGCGTTTCCTACGGGCATGTCCCTCCTTATGGCGCTTTTCTGTGTTTTGTCTCTGCCTTGCTCCTAATGCATTCCATTATTTCTTTTTTTTCAAAGCTCGATGCACGTGTGCTAATTATAACTAATGCCCCAAAGGATAAAGGATAACGACCGTGCTCGGAAGTCATGGGTGTATGTGTGTGTGCGCGCTCGTACACACACACACACACACAAACGTCTAGGGAAGACAAATGATAGGCGAACTTTGCACAAACCTTTTCTAACAGCCTTTCTCTACAAGCAAGCAAAAAAAAAACATCCTCTTAAACAATAGGAACAAGTAGGGTGTATACATCCCTCGCCGGTGCGTGCTGAGGAACGCGATGTGTTACGGGTGTTGGAATTTGGCAGGCACCACACTACTATCGGCTTGCTATCCGACATTAACGCGCGCTTTTTTTTTTTTTTTTTTTGATGCAGTTGTTTTCCATTCCCTGTATATCATCCGCCTTCCAGTTTTGTGACCGACGAAACACGACGAAATCGCTTTCACGCTTGATCTGCACCATCCCTCCATACAGCGTGAAACCATCCCTCCATACCATAATATCATGTGCGTGTACGTGCGTGTGTTGTGTTTCATAAGGGACGTTGTTGTTGTTGCTGTTTTCGCTTCCGGTACTCGCGGTTGTTTTGTGTTGTGGGTGGGTGGGTCGTGGGTCGTGGGGACGTTTCAGTTATCTATACCCTTCCCTCCCCTCACTGCGTTCTAGGCCTTTGAGCCAATGCTGCCCTTCTGCCAGCGTGCCATTATGGGCAGCAGCGAGAGTGGCATTGGCGGTCGCGGCTTGCTTCCCGGTTCCGGGTGCCGCGGATCCGTTGCCTTCACAATGACTGCTCGGTGTGGGGTTTAGTTTTTTTTTTTTTTGTACAAAAAGAAAGACGGTAAAAAAAGACAGAACCTTTTCAGTAAGTGTGTGGCTAAGGTAAAGAAACAAATTCTCGCATCAGAATGGTATAAAATAATCGCCTTCAAATCAGCGAGTTTATCGCTTAATGAATAATGAAAGAAAGAAAAAAATCAACCCGTTTGAGGCGGGAAACGATACCGATACACACATACTACATGTGACAAAACGTAGTCGAAGGTGAGTGTGAAAGCGCTACTTCAGATGACGGACGTGTGAACACACTGAGCGCTATGTGTAATGAATCGAACAGGGGTTAGGTAACACATAGAAAGAAACTTAAACTATCGATTGCTAGTGCCGGTCGAGATCGCATTATTTTTTCTTCTACCTCCCTCTCTCTTATGTGGCTCTGTGTGTGTGTGTGTGTCTGTAGAACGAAGAAGTGTTTTCGATTCCCAAAAAAAAAAAAAAAAAAAGAATAAAAAAAAACTCCTAACCGATCACGCGTTTTTTTTTATAATTTAAATTACGCAATATCTCACACGCTCTCTGTAGGTGTGAAAGTTGCCTTTGTTCTGGTTCTGGACGCGACATGTCAGGCTAGGAAGAGGAGTAATGTTGAGCATCTACGCGCCGAACCGATGTGCAAAGTTTACCCTATTCATTTTACGTTCAGTTCCCAATAAAATTCGCTACTAATATCTGCATTTGGGGCCGTTGTTTTATTTTACATTTAACGCGTTCTGCCGCTCGCTCGGCAACCTGCGAACCGTTTCGAGTTTGTGGTGCTCGAATTGCGCCAAGTTCGCTTGTCTCCCGATTGCGCCCGAATATCATAAGGTTCGATACTATTCGGCAATCGTATGCGGAATAAGTAGCGCTGCGTAATAACTTCGATCAGTTATCTGCCTACCACAACCTAGCACAGCACGTTCGCGCGTGTGCACCGCACTTATTGAGAACAGTACAATGACGGTACAGTTCGTGGGCTGTTCGCTTTTTTTTTGTTTTGTTTTAATTAAAAATTGACGAGTATGTCTACTACTAAAGTTCATATTGGCGACAGAAACAAGACAGAAAAATTACACCCTCAATCTACCCTCCGGCCCTACTGTTCCGATATTGCACACACACGCACACACACACTCACACAAACACCTGTGAAGCCTTCACTGGGGCTTCCGTTGCTGTTGTTTTGTTAAAAGGTTAGTAGTAATTTGTTGTCTAGGCGGTACACAAATGGGCGCTTATGCAATGTCAGGATGGAAACGGATGGCCCCCGTTTTGCCCGCATGGCCTTGACGATGACGTTTGACGTATGAAGGGCGGGCGTTTGCCCCTAGTAACAGATACAGGATGATGCTCATTGTTTCGGGTGGGCTGTGAGGATGTTGGCTGGTGTGTATGGTGTTTGGTGGTGTTTGGTGGTGTTACTACAGATGACGCCTTCATCGCGACAGACTGTGCGAACGCTCGCGTTCAGCGTTGGCGGTGGACGAGTGGGCACCGACGGGGCTGTCATTACATTTCTCGTGCAGGCGCTGGTGTGCGGGAAGCTTCGCGAAGAACGGATGCCGCAGAGCCTTGTCTGTAAGGATGGTAAGACACACGGTTAGACAACGCGGAACGGTGGTTCGGCACACGAGCTATCCTCTTACCCAGTGTGATGCGCTTGGAGGGTTCGTATTCCAGCATCTTGCGTATCAGATCGAACAGCTGCAGGTGGTCCGGCTTGTCGGTGATGACGCATCGATGGAGCGGTTTGCAGTTGTCCCGCACGTACCGCCCGGTGGAAGACTTCTCGTCCCAGTCCAGCTTGCCATAGCGGAAGTACTTGGACCGTGTTTGCCTAAAGTTAAACGGGTAAATAGTCGATTTAGAGATACAGCGATAACAGATATGCATTTGAATGCCGCATGGAATATCACACGACTATCGCATGTCACATGATCATGGAACTGCCAAAAAATACTAAAAAATAATTCTTCAAACAGGAAAAAACTCAACCCAAACAGAATCGATTTCAACGAAACACTCAAATTTCAAATTTTACTAAAATTTTAGTTAAACGAGATTTGTAAAAGTTAACTTTTTTTTAGACCAAAGCCGTAAACGTAATTTTGAAACAATTACTCAGGTTTTAACATATTCATGAGACACATCATGAATCTAGTGCCTAAAAATAGCATAACCGAATGCATAGAGCTCAATAAATTCAACTAAATTTAATTTTCACTAGCCTGAGCATCATGACACGTTTTCTGGAACTCATTTTGAAATATTTAGAAGGAAAACCAACAGAGATGGACAGTCGAAATTGCAGTAGTAATCGATTTTAACAAGTAAATACAATGGGTACAAATTCAAATACAATACAATATGAGGGTTTCATAACGAGTTTAATCCGTTCCAATGACTCATTCATTATGCAGGAGGTTCTTTTTCATACAATGTGTAAGAAAAGTGAAATAATTGGTTTCAGATGAAGAAAAGTGCAGGTTAATGGGATTATATGCATCTCAACCATACGGAACACCTCCAAGTGGCAACAGTAATGCATTGTTTAATTCTTAGTATCAAAATTCTAGCCTTCACGAGCAAGTAGATCAATAATTCATGCAAGAACACACTCATCAATACACCTCACACTTGTCACCTCACACACATCTTCAAATTCTCGAAATGTTCACGATTTCTTATAGGGAACAAAAAAATTGCAAATTGCTCGTTATGCAAGATTTTGCTCGTAAAGAAGGCTGTTTGTAGAGATTTTCTCGTAAAGCTCGTAAAGAAGGATTTAGATTTTCTTGTTATGCGAAAAACTCGTTATAAGGATTACTCGTTATGAAGGGCTCCACTGTAATCTATTTCAATACACATTGAACTCTCTCTAATCAAGCAGTTTTCAACCGGTGGGGAATTGCCCCCCAAGGGAGAAATTTTTTTTGATAGAAATTTCGCTAAATACCATGGAATGCCACGCTCTCCCCCGGCTCATTTACTTGTGAGGGGGGAATGAAATCCTACATGTACCCTGGGCGAAAAGCTGCAAAAAGGTTGAAAACCACTGCTCTAACCTGAAACCTCTCCAATTCGAAAAAAAACCTTCTTATGAGAAAAATTTTGACAATCCGTTAGTTTCAGGAAATTTATGCCCTTCTAATTTGGAAAACTTCTCAAATCTGTGTCCCTCTTATTTGTGTATGGTGTTGCCATGGTTATTGAATGATGTATACTCTAGTGTTAAATCATTCATAAGAATCTTCAGCGATGAGAGATTCGAACCTCGAATCTCAAGTCTTTAAAGTTTAATGACTCTTCAAGTATTCGTGAATCTCGAAAGATTCCTAAATCTCCAGGGATTCATGAAGCTTTAGACATGTATGATTTTAAAAATATTGAATTAGCGCGATCCCATGATAGAGTAGTGAACTCGCACGACTTAAGAACATGCCTGAACTGGAACTGTGGCAAAACGAACTATCCGGCTGCGGGGTACTTGCCAAGAAGTTTCAAAAGCATGTATAGGCTGACATAAATGGCCGCGTAGCTTGTTACAATAAGAAGATTAATAATAATAATAATCTTTGGAGGTTTATGATTTCTTTGAAATTTGTGAATCCTTCGAGATCGAGAATCTTTCCATCCGAGACTCAGCTCGATTCGATTAATCATTTCAAAGATTCATTCAGATTCATGAATCTGAATAAAATTTACCCAACACTAGTATGCTCCAATCTGCAATCGTGTTCGCAATTTCCTATAGCAACAGTCAAGGTTGCATACTAAATGTTTTATCCATTTCGATTCTATGTACTTTTCGTTCACTTTCAAATCCCATTGGCTCTCAAATAAGCAAGAGTTGACTGTATTCGAAGTGTAAGTCATGATGTTTTAATGATTGTCTTTAACACATTTAACAACATTCAAGAACTAAATGTTTCATTACTGAAAACTCAAATATTTCACTTTCAATCCTGCTAGGGTTTTGATGTCGAGAACGATTAGGTTGAATCGATTATGGAAACGGAAAGAACACGTAGATTTTGGGCAATCAAAAGGCTAACCACCTCACCAAGGCTGTAAAGAATCGGATAGTGCAAACATTGCAAGCACTGTCAAGATTTTGTGAAATGGCTCAAGACAAAAATAAACGCAACAAGGAACCAGCATTGGCTAAGCCAAAAAAATCTTTTCTTACGCAATATCAGTATAGACACGGAGCCGTGCAGATAGCGGAGATCAAGCCAAGAACTAAAGATCCTAACCAGGCTGCGCATAGGACATACAAGATACACTCAAAGGTACCTAATAGCAAAATCAACTCCTCTTGCAGCTACTGTGGAGTTGACGTCACCGTGCGACACCTCTTAGTAGACTGTCTAGGCTTCGCACAAAATAGAACAAATTGCAAACTGGACCAAAACATAGACACCATTTTATCTAACAATCCAAACAAAATTGCTTAGATACCTAAAATATACAAATGTATACAAATGTATACAAAGAAATATAAAGTGAAACAGAACCCACAGCTACATCAAAAAGACGAATAAAGCAGGGATGCTCAAAGTCTCTATGAATCAAACATACAAAACGCAGATAATTTCATCCATGAACCTCCACTGCTTAACACATTTCTATGGAAACCTCAAACCCGCTATTCGAAGTGGAGTAGTTAAGAGGCAAAGTAAATATTTTGTTTTTTGTTGCATTGCAATAAAAAAATCCTGAATAATGGACATTGAAGGATGATCTAGTAGCAATATAAAATCAAAGAACTGCAGCAGGTAGTGCCTAATGCTCAAAAGGTTTTTTGTTAGACTCTGCCAAACAAATCACTGATACTTCAATCATAACATTCCCTTTCGTTTGATGAATTCGCACAAAATAACACGATCGTAATGGCGAAAGTGGTAGCGCCCTGAGTCTTACCTTGCCATGCGGTAAGGGATGGTGCCCAGGATCCGTTCCATCATGGCCAGATGTTCGCGATTGTCGTGCGTTGGGAAGAGCGTTACGCCCTGGTACAGCTCGAACATGATGCAGCTAAAAGCAGCGGAGGAGAGAAACAAAGCAAGCCATCAGTTTCCACCTTCCAGCGAATGCATCCTCGTCCCTCGCAAAACACTTACCCGATCGACCAAACGTCACAGGGCTGCGACCAGCCGAGCTCGAGGATCACTTCCGGTGCGCGATAGTGCCGGGTGGAGACGATGGTGCTGTGGTGCTCGTCGTCAAACGTGGCGCTGCCAAAATCGATCAGTCGGATATTGGTACAGTTGACGCGGCGCACCTCGCGGTTCTGTTACGGAAGCGAAAGGGCGAGTGTTAAAAATAAATAATAATAATAATAAGATATGCGAGACCATACGGTCCGTACCTTGCGTGGGACCGTCGTGGTGGTGTACTCCGAGTCGACGAACAGTATGTTTTCCGGCTTCAGGTCCGTGTGCGTGAGGCGGCTCTCGTGCAGGAACTTGACGGCGTAGCACAGCTGGTAGGAGATGTGCCGCACGTGCTCGATCGGATATGGCTCGTAGTTGTTGTCTTTCTGCAGAGCACCAGAAGGTAACAGGGAACACGTATTATTAAACCGCACGGTAACGAAACGGTGCACTGCTCGCTGCACTTACCAGGAAGTCGAAAACACTCAGCCCAAGCATCTCGAAAGCGATACACGTATGGCCGTGGTAGTCGAACCAGTCTAGCATTTTCACGCACAAGCTGCAACACAAGCAGAAACGGGGGGTTTTGAAGAAAATGGTTTTATAATTACGCCAACTGCCAAAACGGCAACGGCTGGCTACTTACTGCTCCAGGTTGGGATCGAGCTGCATGATCTTCTCCAGCGCACCAATTTCCAGCTCGGCCGCGTCACGATACTTCTCCACGTTCTTGATGATCTTCAGCGCCATGACGTGGTTGCTGCGCGAATCGAAAAAGGGAGAAAACCGCACAGTCGCGTAATTAGGGCCACGGTGGCGCTAGCGAAACCAATGCACACTTACCGCTCCAAGTCCTTCACCTTGACGACGCGTCCAAACGTACCCTCGCCAAGGGTGGCAAGTATTTTATCTGTAAAGACGAAACAAAACATGTTAATCTTTACTTCACTTCGAGCAGCGTCAATCTTGCTGTTACGCACATCTGTTATGGAGGATATCACCGATCTGGTAGATCAGATGGCCATCGGCATCGTCCCGGATGAATGGTTGTTTCTGGTCGGTCGGAATGTTGCGGGAAGGAAGCAAAATAGAATTAGTAATCGATAATCGGGGGAGAGTATGTGGCGGGTGGGCAACGGACAGCACACACTCAAAACTGGTGGTAAAAAAACAATACGGTAACGGCGAAAAACCTCCAAACGATCATTTGCGATTATCAGTGTAACTAATGAAATTGCTAGACACTCATTATAAAAAACGAAAACTAAAAACAAGTCACATGCTTTATAATGCTTGGTTTAAGATGCGTTTACTAAAAACAATGATGGACGATTAAGGGGCGACCGGTAACTCGCATCGATGAGCTGCTCTCGCACCATCATCGCACACGTTTCTTCGATGCACGCACAGGCGGTCTTACCAGGTAGCGGGAGCACAGGTATGACACTAGATAACCGATTAGCAAAAGGTTTATCATTGCAGGATCAAAAGTGCGCACAGGGTTAAGGGTTAAACGCGCAAACAAACAAATAAACTGGTGGTAGATACCGGGGCCAACTCCTCGCTCCCGGTTGACGCTTGCAGGTGACGTTTGTTTTCGCGGCATTTCATAGCCTGCTGTGTTGATCACCTAATGGACGAACGTGTTGGCCGCTGGTACATTGGGAATTTGACAGTTCGTGGGTGTGAAACTTCATAAACCAAAACAAAAAAAAAAAAAAAAGGCAATACTGGCTTTTCTAGGCGTTCTCATAGCTATGGGACACTTTATTGACTCTTTCTTACGTGAAATGAACTTAATATAATAGGAATTGGATTCTGTAGTACCCTTGTTGGACAAATACAATTGGAATTTGCAAGGAGCATGTCCAAAAAGGCTGCCGTAGATTCAAATTGCTATCAGTTGAAGATCACCTCCCATAAGAAAGAGAGCAGGAAGTGT
This sequence comes from Anopheles arabiensis, assembly GCF_016920715.1. NCBI lineage: Eukaryota > Metazoa > Arthropoda > Insecta > Diptera > Culicidae > Anopheles > Anopheles arabiensis. Next base: position 11,538,593 of record NC_053519.1, read on the forward strand.
CCTGCAACTATGAGAGCCTTTGAAAACCCCTGTAAGTGTTTGTTTTTTGAGCTTTCGCGCATACTGTAAACTAGATGTCACCAATGTGGCGCTGGCAGATAGCGAATACGCAATTTAGGTTAGGTTTATTTGACACATTTTAATCGGATAAGGCATTCCTGTTAGGTTACGGGTTACACAAACACACACACACACAGACACGCGCACACACACGCCGGAGTGGTTTCGGATGTTCGGTAACGTCTCACTAGGATGGAGAGGATTAGGGCATGCAATCGTTGGAAATTTGAATGTCTCATCATGCAGCAGAAACATGCAAGGACGACGCCAAACGTTGTGTGCGTGTTTGTATAATGGTTTGTATAATGGTTCGATTGTATGTGTGTGGGTGTGGGAGCAATCCTTACAAAGGTGGACAGCGCTTTGGGGATGCGCGATCGGGGACCGCGCAGCTGGTTCTGCACGAGGCCGGTGCCGCCGGCCGCTAGGGCGGCTGCCGTGCGGCTGTTGTACGCGTGGGCGGCGCCCGTGTTGATCGGCAGGATCGAACCACCGACCGGAGCGGCATGGTGATGGTACGCCCCGCCCCCGTACGGTAGCTGCTGACCGTAGTGGTGGTGCAGCTGGTGCCCGGCCCCGTTCAGCAGATGGGAGGCGACGTTCTGCACGGTGTACGACTTCTGCAGCCCGCCCCCGAGAGCGGTGCCGGTGGTGGCCGTGCCGTAAAGTTGCTGTTGCAGTTGCTGCTGCTGCTGGTGCTGCTGATGCTGTTGCTGGTGCTGCTGCTGGTAGTACATGCGCACGTGGGAGGAGGAGGTCCGCTGTCGCTGGTACGCCGTGCCGGACTGGAGCAGCAGCGACGCGACATCGTCCTCGAGGCGGGGCGACCGTTCCGTCGTGCTCGGATTAACGGTGGCGTGCGATCGGCGCTCTCGGCGCGGCTGCTGCGGTGGCTGCTGCTGCAGCAGCTGCTGCCTACCCGGATCGTCCAGCGGGGCGTACTTCTGCAGCAGGCTTTCGATCTCCCGCCGCCTGTTCTGACGCTCCCGCTGCCGCGGATCCTTGCTGTCGGTGGCGTCGGCCGCACCGGACGAGTCGCGGTCGTCGTCGCTCGACAGCGGCACCGTGCAGATGCCGTCCGCGTCGAAGAACCGGCCCCCGCCCGCCGTGCTCTTGCGGCGCTCCTTCTTGGTGGTCAAGCTGGACGCGGACGCGGAGAAGGCGGACCCGTCCGCGAGCGACCCGTCGCCGTACGGCTGGCCGTACTGGTGGGCCTGGTGCGAGTGCAGCAGATGGCCCATGTCGGTCGTGTCGCTGCGCTTGTACGGTTTGATCGTGCGGCGCGACTTGCCGCCGCTGCCCGGCATGCCCGACACCTCCGAGAGCAGCTCGGTCGGGTCGTACTTCGACTTGAACACGTTCTCCTTGCCTCCCTCGCCGTGCTGCTGCTGCTGCTGCTGCTGGTGGTGATGGTGCTGATGGTAGCTGCTTTCCTTCGCTCCGAACGTGCGCAGACCGGAGCTACGGTCCGCCGCCCCGTACGTGCGGCCGTTCCGATCGTACAGGCTGTCCACCATCGCGCCGGTGGAGCTCGTGCCGGAGGACAGCTTGGACGAGCGGCTGCTCCCGAGCAGCAGCTGCAGCTTGTACGGCGTGCGCTCCTTCGCGCTCGAGTACGATTTGTCCCGAACGATGCTGGCCGTGGTGGAGCTTTTCATGAGCGGGTTCAGCAGCCGCTGTGTTTGCGGCAGCTGCTGCTGTTGCTGATGGTACACCGAGCCGGACGGTGGTTCGAGCGTTTTCTCCTTGTCCTCCTGCTCCTTGCGCCGGTGCACCCGGTCGAGGATGTCCGAGTACTTGGACTCGAGGCGCGAGATGGTGCTGCCGGTACCGGCACCACCAGTACTGCTGTTGCCGCTGGCCGCACCGGACGCCTTGCCCGGGACCACCAGTGGCGTCTTGTCCTTGTCCTCGGTGGTGCTTTCGCGCTGCAAATTGGAACGTGGTGGACGCGTTATCTCACAGTGCTTGAGAGTTGCGATAACCTTGCTGCTCCCTCTGCTAGACAAAAGCTCTGCCGGGAGATGATACCTGCGCCTCGAGTTCTTAATGCTCCTTCACCTTATCTCTCCCTCATGATAAAACCCGCGTTGGTCGGTCTGATCGTATATCAGCTATATGTAGCACTCGTAAAAAGGACCCTATTCTGAGAGACTACAATCTTGACTCTGGTGTACTCTCACGTAACAAAGAAATTAAGGACCTAGGTACTATTCCTGACTGGTCACTCTCCTTCCGTCAACAGAGTACGTAAGAGCCCGTCATCTACAAAGCATATCGGCAGTTTGGTTCCATTCATCGTGCGACATCTGATTTGAATGGCCCTTGCTGTCTAAAACAACGGTTCGTTGCAAAATAGGTCGCCGGTCCATATTTGAATTCAATGTTGTAACATGGTCTCCGCAAAGTTGTTAGTCCACACGTATTGAGCGTATTCAGAAGAAGTTCACAAGAATAGCTATATGTACCTTAAGATGGAACATGAACGAGCCTCCAGCATATGAGATTAGATGGCTTCTTCTGGGCCTGCTGTCCTTAGAAAGGCAAAGGGGGGTAGCACAAGCAGTTTCGGTAGCAAAGAAAGATTTCGATTGCAAAGATTCATGAATCTCCAAAAATTACGAATCTTCAAAGATTCATGAATCTCGAAAGACTCATGAATCTCGAAAGATTAATATATCTCGAAAGATTTACGAATCTCTAGGGATTTATAAATTTCAAGAGATACACAAATCTCCAAGGATTCATAGAGTATATCTTCAAAAGATTCAAGACTATAAAGAATTTTGAGACTTCTTGACAAGTATCACGCAGCCTGCAAATTTGTTTTGCGACGAGGAGACGGTCCGGTCCATCCGAGGCTTGAACTCACGACGGGCATATTATTAGGCGGGATCGCGCAAATTTAATGTTTATAAGATTAATGAATCCCTGGAGATATATCTATTTTCATGGATTTATGAATGTTATAGATTCATGAATATTTGAAGATTCATGAATCCTTGAATATTCTTGAATCTTTGAAGAGTCGATTCGTGCTTCAAATTACTCATCGCTGAAGATTCATATGAATGAATCTAAACGAAAGATTCATAAAACCCAACACTACTCCTGCGCACGCTACGCAATTATATTCAATAAGTAAAAAGGTGGGGCTTTCAACTTATGATAACCTAACTTATGATTATGAAATTTTCATTTCAACTTATCGCAGAATGTTTTCAGGGTTAGATCCAGGAGACAAGTACCACAAAATCCATATTTTTGTTACTTGTGCATAAAATTTTCACTACCCAGGTAGGTAGATTATACAGTCTATAACCATTACTTGAAGTACACATTCATGTAGGATCCTCAAGATCCCGATTGATTTTGGTCAATAATCTATCAACTATAAACTACCCTAACCTATACCTAATATCTCCCTCTTTCGCTCTTTCTCACACTCTCCTCACAGTGTTTGGGTACGACACATCCGATCACTTACTCTGCTGCGCGTGATACTGCTGCTGCCGCTGCTGCTGCTGTTACTCGATGCGTGCAGCTGGTGCGTGGATGCGGTGGACGCCCCGCTGGACGCCGTCGGTGAGTCGAAGCGTTTGCCGAAGGTGCGAAACAGTGGCTTGTAGTACGAGCTCATCGTACTGTTGAAGCTGCTCAGATATGGCGACCGGTGCACCGAGTCGGTAGACGACCCGAGGCTGCCATAGTCGGAGGTGGCCGTCGCGCTGCCGCTTCCGTGGGAGAGGATCGAGCTGGTCGACGCGGATGTCGTGAGCTCGTTGAAGCCACTAGCGGTGTTTGCAGTGAGGTTAACAGAATTAAGAGAAAAGGAGTAAAGTGAGAGAGACGGAGATGGAGATTTCAAACGGAGGCGGACGTTGGTGGTGGTGGTGTTGGCGGTGCTATCGTTGCTTCTAAGATGTTGGGTTGAGTTTTTGAGTCCTCGTTCCTGTTCCTATTCAGAGATGTCGTGAGATTCGACATTCAACCTTCAATACTTGGATGTGCCTCAATGAATGCATGTGCCTCATAAAAATCATTTCCGTACAGTGTAAACAATCATGGCCCACACAGACGGTGTTTGTGGGCGGTCCTTTGTTATGCTTTTGCTGCCAGTGCACAGATATCCCGGAAAACCTCCGGCCCCGAAGGTAGTAAATACAAGGCGACTGCAGAATACCGCAAGCGCATACACAATTCACGCAATTTGCAACACACTGACCCCCACCTACCCCACTCCTCTGCCTCATCTCTGCCCTTGATGTGGCTTGGCGTAATACCCACCGTGCCACTGCTGCTGCGGTCGGGCAATGAAAATACCGAAATTACACTTCCTTGCTGGCGCGAATTCTTCCCCGCCTCAAACATAAACCATGTGCGAGTGCGCAGAAGATGACGGCCAACATGGGGGGGGGGGGGGGGGGGGGTGCGGTAGAGGTCTAGAATAGACTTATTCGTGCGTGTTTATGTGTGTGTGTGTGTAAATTCGCTTTGTTTCAGTAGTCCACAGTAGCCGAGGCCTCACGAAGGGTAAATCTCGGACCGCTTATCTGAAAACGTACGACAACAGACACGCATGCACACAAAGGCAGAAAGGAGGCCGTGTGTTGTAGTATTTCATTGATTGGGGAGGCTGTTGGTGACGTCGACGGCCGCAAGCCGACGACCGAAAATTGGCCGATTTAAAACTATTAGATAACGCGCAATGTCATTCGGGGAGTTGGAGAGGGGAGTGGCATATACTTCCGGTTTGTTGGGGAGGGATGAGGAATGTTGGTGAGGTTAAATGTTGATTGTTGGATGTATGCTATGCACTCCCCCAGACTGTGCACTGCACTGTGAATGCTTCGGAGGACCCCCAAACCAAACACACACACACACACACACACACACAGAGTAGGTACTACTCAGAGTAGGGACAAGTAGGTCCTTAAATATTCCTGATACTGAGGTTCTGTCCACCTATCCACTGATGATGTAACTAAAGTCTTGCAATAGGAGCATTTCAGAATTTGCACATCACACGCTCGGATAACTTTCGACTTCACGCAATCCTACAAAACACTCCGAACCTAAAGATCACTCGAATGAAAATGGTTGATGTGCTAGACCCCTACACTAATTCCACTATCAGCTGATCGAACCGACTAGCGCGGCAACACTCGTTCGATCCTAGATGCTCCATTAAGCAAGGGACGATACCCCGTGCCAGCTTACGGTACCCACGCAACACCAAACACCACCGCCGTTCCGATAGTAAGGAAAAATGCACCACCGTCCATCATTACCGAAACTGCGATCGCTTCTGTTGCGTCGTCTGGCCGTGCTGTGGCTGATGCTGCTCCAACTTCTCGCTCGGATTGCGGCGGAATCGCTGCAGTATGCTGCTGCAACTGTCCGACAACAGCTGGGTGACGCTGGCAGTGTTGCTGCGTATGTAGCGGCGCCGGGTACCGGGGCCGCCCGAGGTGGTCCCGAGGCTGGTCAGCCGCTCGGCCGACAGCCGGGCCGACGTCGATGATGCCGAGGCGCTGGTCGAGGACGACGAGGGTGTCACCGTGCTGGTGGTGGTGGTGCTGGCCGCCATGGCCGGTTAGTACAGCAGCAGCACCACGGATTTCGCACACTGCTCACTCTCTCTCACACACACACTCCTCTATCACACTTCGTCGGAGCGATGCGTTGCGGTCAATGCAGCCCCAGGGCACGAGGGGACGAACGAACAATTCTTCGCACTGTCTCACACACTCACTATTCCTAAACACACACACACACACACACGCGCGCGCACTTGTTTATCTCGTTCACCACTGTTGTGCGTGTTCTAGAAAGGAGCAGCACTTAGGGGGGGAGGGGGGGCTAGAATGAGGGGACGAGATCTGCACAATACGGTCGGCTGCCACAACTGCACACACTAAATCACCATCGCGCGTGTCTTTTCTCTCTTGCTATATACACACTATCTGGCGAAGGGCGAAGCGGACGGGGGTGCTATCAAAGCCGAAACCTGCACTATGCGTAAGTTGCGTGTGAAAGCGCGAGCGTGCGCGCGCGTTTGCCGAGATGGCCGGAAGACGGCAGACAGACCAGCTAATCCGGCGCACGGTTGTTTAGTGTCTTGTCGCCACACACGGGGTGGAATAGGGGGCAGGAAGGGGGGGAAGAGTGAAGAGTGCTTCCTCATACCACTATCCTGAACCCTGCAGCGCATCAATAGTGACGCGTTTCACTTGCTACACGCGTTACTTGCGCACTCCGCAGGGCAGCCGAGCCCAATGATCAACAATATCCCAGAAGAATGGATTGTGATAATGGCTGCGGTTGGCGAACTAAACCCACTCTCCGAATCCGTATGCGCCACACTGTCCTGCTCACGCTCTCTCACTGTATCATACTCTCTCTCTATATCTTTTTTTCTGTTTCCCTGTGTCTGTAACACTAACGCGAACGCGCTATTTTGGGATAGGAAACACACTTGCTACGCTTGCTATCAGCAGCAATATGTATACATATATATATTTATATTTATACCTCAGCACACTCCTCTCTGCTTCTCTGTTTTTCAATTTCTATACCACACACTCACACGCTGGCACACGCACAGTGTGTGCCCACCATTTGTGTCACACAGCTGGGCGCGACGCGAACCGAACCCGAGTGTGTGATATGATATACCGAGCTGCCGATCTTGACGCACCCGCACTCGCGCGTAACGTGTTCGATCCCGCGTAGCGCTGGTGTTGATGGAAGAAGAAAGAAGCCAATGAACAACAAAAAACTCCCACCGCTCCCCTCCATTCCACTCCAATCAAAAACAAACTGACACAGTGGCGGGCACCACTGCAGACAGAATGCAGTTCGTACTCGCTCGCATTGTGCTGTGGTGGATTTTATTCATCGCGATCGTTTTCTCTCTCTCTCTCTCTCGATCTCTTCCTCTCTCTATGTTTCTCTTTCTTTCTCTTTATCTATCTCCCTCTCGTTTTTTCTGCTTGTAGAGTAGAGCACGTCGTTCTGACATGGCTCGTTCAACAATAATGCTCCAGGATGCTGCCTCCTACCCATGTAGACATCCGATCTCCAACAGATCTCGCTGCACCTGATCCAGCCATCGAGCTCGCTGCCCTGCGCAACGTGCCGGACTGGGCGTTGCCGTCGAACAACTTCTTGGTGGGGCATGAGTCCGGTATCCTCATAACATCGCGTTCATCGCCGTCAGGATGCTCGGTGCAGGGCAGCAAGCTCTTAGGTAAATCCTTTTCCTACAAACTGCATGCTCGAACACACCGCCAAAAATGGACCGGAGCATGCGTCGCTCAAACACGCCCAGAGCGTTTGCATCCACCGCCAGGATGGTCAAAGGCTTGGGTCCATAAAAGACCACAGGGCGATTCACAGTCCACGAACCTCCGGAATAATTCAGCATTCATCGCGTTCATGGATGGTACACCCACGCTCCCTTTTTTCCCCTTTTCCCACACCATCGTACCATCGTGTTGGAAAGGATACGAGATGCGTGTGACGTCATCAGGGCAACCACTAATGTGGCGTTGTAACATAGAATGTTTGATTACTTCTAGGAAATATAGCTCGTAAGAGTCAATCCAGATACTCACAACATTTAAACATGCTTTATTGCATACTTGGGAGCAACAGGTTTGCTCCGGAGCTAATCAGATTGGATACAACCGAGTAAAGTCTGCGTAGTATCTATCGCCCAAAAAAATGTTTGATGAGTTACAGGGCACGGCCTCCAGGCACAAATGTTATGAGGAATTTGGACGTAATTGAGGAATGAGGTGCAAAATGCATTCCATTCATTGTCCATCGACCGCACTAGTGGTAGCTCGTAATCGGACCTACCGGACTTCGATTCCATTTTCGGCAACAATTCTGCACCCGATTCCGAACCTGAAATCGATTCCGATTCTGGAGTAGACTCCTATTCCGGAATTAATTTCCAAATCCGAATCCAACCGGGAGTCGCAATTTGCTCCAGAATAGGAAATAGAATTGACTCCGGAATTGGAATTGCCTCCAGAATCAAAATCAGTTCTGGAATTGAATTCAGAAGTTCTGGAGAGCGAAATCAGTCCTAGAATCTCCGAAGGGATGGATCATTTATAAGTTAATTTCGATTCTTTGCGGCTTCCAATACAATGTTGGAGCATCACAGCACCCTAACGCCTGTATTCATGGAGATGCCGGAACCAACTCCGATTTTGGAGTCGATCCTGATTTCGCAGCTGATGCCGAAGCCATTTCCGGAATCGATTCGAGAAACCTTCATTTTTCCATCACTAAACCGAATGCCTCATCGTAATGCAAAGAGGGCCAAAATACCAATATATAAGGTAAGCTATGAGAACGTTGCGTGCATTTTACACTGCGCTAGACTATCTCCAAGGCTCTGAGTGACGTGAGTCACGAAAAGCCCACAAACAGACGATTGACAGACGTGCCTGTATATAGGGACAGTGTTTTTGGAGTTCTTCCAGGAGTAGTTGTGAGTTGTGTTCATAGTCGAACAATCACCACTATGGGCGGGCGATCCTTGGATATATTAGTGGAGTTGAAACGATGTAGTAAACCGAAATAATGCAAATAGCCAGGCAGTACTAAAAGCAAAGCATAGTTAAAGCACGATCGTGTAACATTGACTTCCGTTCATTCCGTTACATGTGATGATACAAATACAATAATACCTTTTCTTTTGCTTTTTCTGTTTAGCGTTCAGTGGACAAATTCACAGCTTGTCGAATCTTGGCTTGAACACGTATGTTCACATATGGGTACGTATATGAAGGCGGCTACAAAATGGAGGCGGAACCGGATAGGGAAGGGATGTATGGTGTTGTGCCTTTGGGGGGTTTTGTTTTTGTTTGTTTTTTTTTTCTTTTCAAGTCCTAACTCTAAGTGCACCCACATAAACACACACACACACACACACTACCATGTATATATACTTTTAGAGAATACAAAAACAGGTCGCAAGGCACTGGATGATGGAAAACGATGGAGAGACCCGGGGTCATGTGTGTGTGTGTGTATGTTTTTTGCGAGTTTGTGTGAGAATAAAAGATACATGGAAGGAAAGGGGAGTATCAGAAAGGGAAGGGAAGAAGAGAAGAGAGATATTGAGACGTTTGGTTGATGTTTTTTGTTCATTTTGGTGCTTTGATTTGGCCAGCAGGCGTGCTAATATGCGTATCAAGGGGGCGCATAAGCAGCAGCACACATGAAGCACCAGGCGACTCCATCGAATTTGCATTTCGCTTGTTGGAAAGCTGCCGAGGAACGTGTTGAACTGCCAGATTAGAATGACCACAGTGAAATAGCAGACAAACAAAAAAAGAACAAAAACAAGCACACACGCATACACGTTCAAGTGATTATCAATGAAATCTCGACGGATGATGATGAGAATGAAAACTCCATACAAAGCATTACAAGCACACACAAGAACTTTATTGTATTATTTATGTTATTTCACATCAATGGCTCAATTTCGCTTTTAATTACATTGATTGTTATCCAAAACGGGATATAGTAGAAAATTTAACACACAGGAAAATAAATCAATAAGAAATCCTTTAGTGCTAGATCAGCCAAATTTCCCTTCTTCTTTTTCGATTGTACCGTGGAAGATGTGCTTCATACAGTGCCTTCATACACTAATAGTTTGAAAACGGTGTAACATTATGAAAAAATAGAATACATATTGTTTAAACTTAAAAGCATGCTTACTTATTTGAAAAGAAAAGAAAAACGGTTAAAAGACCCATTCGACAGTATGACACCGTTCTACTCTCATCACTAACTCGCTAATTTTAACACATTTATCGCATTTTACCCAACTGGGCAATGTATTTTCGCATTACATTTCTAAACCCGCAAACGTTCACGCTCTCTAATACGCTCTGGAGGTGTGTACTAATGCGGATAAAGAGAGAGAGAGAGAGAGAGAGAGAGAGAGAGAGAGAGAGAGCACGCGAGATAATATACTGATCTGACCTGGATGTTGCTCACGACTTTTCTATTTCCCTATTTTCATTTCTCGTCCGACGACAACTTAACCCAGGTGCGCTAATTCACGCAGCACAAATAAGTCACCTGCGTCCTTCAACTCAGCAGAGAGCAAGGAGGCGCTGTTGAAATATTGAAAGCAGATGACATATTTATGAATCACATGGAACCGCTTCCATCATAAAAAAACACTCTCATCATTTAGCACCAGCCAGATGAGCAATATTTTTATAAAAATTGATGACATCTCGTTTTTCTTTGACAAAACATATTTTTTCGCGAGCAAGCGTCCAAACAGCATGAACTCATGCTCCAAGGCTGGTGCCATTAGGGCAGGTAATAATGCTCTATACCAATCCGTATGAATCGCAAAATTCTCTTTGCTGCAAAAATGGAGACATGAAGAACAAAATAGCTCAGCCAGCGAAAGAAGATTACTTTCCTTCTAGAACTTTTTTTTCCCCTTAGTCCTCCGTACCTAATCCCCCTGACTTCTTAGCCGTGTTCTTGCTTGGACCTAACCAGTGTCGCCACACACAGATACACCTTTCCTACATCCCTCCCCCAAATGAGGGGGGGGGATTTTTTTTTTCTACGCCGGTCTCGTATTTACGCAAACTTGCGCATTAGCGTGCGCAACAGCAGCAAAAAAGGAATAAAATAAAAACTGCTTTGCTGCTTCTTGCTGTTGGGGTTAGCTTTTTCACTTCCCTCCCCCCCCCCGCCCCCCGCGAGATGATGGCAGCTAAAAGCCACACCACCACCACCACCGTCCCCATCCAGCGCTGCGCACATGCAAAAGGAGGCGCCTGGTTGCTTACGAAGTTAGCAAACCTATTCGCAAGCTCATCACCATCATCAGCTACCCTCCCCGAACAGTTGTAACTGGTGGCGAGGGATTTAATCACGCGCGAATATAAAAATACTTGCGCAGTGAGGTAAAGAAAAACTACACCGTTTCCCCGCACGCAGCATACCGCCGAAGCGATGGCGTCCATTGGGAGTTGCCTGAGCAGAGGGGATGTAAATTTCGTTTCTCGAGTGCGAGCGTGAGTGAGAGCGAGGATAAAAGAAGAAAGAAAAAAAAAGAGGTCCTGCTATAGGACACCCTTGTCAACTACGGGCAAATATTTCTTTTTCTCTAACTCACATCATCACCTCGGGCAAACAAAAAAAAAAGATAGCCTGTTTGTGTGTATGTTGGCCACCGCGCATTATGTCACAAACATATGATGCTCGCGGAACGGATCGTTCAATCACCGTTCGGCCAGGCCAAGCAGGTTTGGGTATGGTGGAATGCTGTCACATACACATCGTGATGCTTTTATTTTTAATCCAAGCGAAGCAAATATTGCGATGGAGAAATACACACACAGACACACACGGCTCGCGATGTCAGGCAGCCTGTGGGAGAGCAGCAGCAGCAGCAGCATTTTCCCCGAGCACACGAGGTGCGTGGGGGAAAAACCGCTTTGAAAAAAAAAACAACGAGCGGTGGCAGGTGAAGGTGTGGACCGGCCTGTGCCGGGGCTCGCAACACCTTGCGAAAGACAAAACAAGAAGACGCGCGAACGGAAAAGAAAACCGAACAACAACGTTCTAGAATGTTTTCATCTCTCCGCCCAAGCGCGGGACGACACGACACAACGACGTGAGACCCCCGTGAGAGTTGCGCACAAATTTTCGCATCCGATCGCCACCAGCATCAGCGTATATTCCTATGACTATGACGTGTGGTGCACACACACAAACACACACACACACACACACACACGTCAGAGAGTAAAAGATTTTTACCCTTTCTACACCTTACTCTACATTTTCTGTGTCTTGTTGCTCCTTCCAAAAGCAATCCGCAAAAGGTTAATCAATGTGTCCGCTGATGTGCGTCATAGTACGAGAAAAGATCAGGGCGTCATGTCTTATGGGTTTAGATATATGGGAGGATTAAAGGTCTGCCGTCTTTACCAGATCCTGTTTCGCATCACCCCACAGCAGTAATTTCGGGCTCCGTTTAGATACTCGGAGCGTTTGGGAGTACCCCACAAACTGGGAGTTCTTGATAACGGTCTGGAAATCTCCCCGAGCAGGGCAACGGGAAAACTCCTCTAACTATAGCCTCTTCCGCATTTTAGCTTATGCACCAACGATGACAGTTGAAGGTTGAAGTTGTCGGCAGTTGATGGAGTGGCGTTTGGGTGCTTGAAGGCGGCATCCCGTTCTTGTCGGAACGGTCTTGGTGCGTCGAGAGTGTGATAGTGGTGAATAAAGAGATAAAGAGAGAGAGAACGAGCGATAGAATGAAAGGAGGGAGGCTGCAGCCAACTACTCCAACATCTTGTTCGCTGGTGGACAAATGACCACTGGGCAAACGCACGCGCAAATTCACATAGCCACGCCACGGTACACGCTATAGTACACCTAGCGGGATGTTCAGCACTAACTGCAAACGCTCTCAAGCATTGTTGCAATGGGAACACACGCAGGTAGCAACACGAAAAACCGCACACACTAAGGAACCTCCAGCGTTAACGGCACACGCGATCAATACCCTGGTACGAAAACACACCACACACTGCTGTGGCGGATGCTGGGTGCGGGTGGCCCACACGATGCTCCGCGGGATCGCTCACGGTGGCTGCTCCACCCGCTCGCACAGTACTGCAAACACACACGGCGCGCTACACGAACAAACAGCGTGCCCGCTTACGCTGGCGCGGTAAGGAAGACTGGCGTGGCGTTAATGTGCTCTCTTGGGTCTTTACTGTGCGGCTTTCCGTCGCGGACGGAGTGTTTTTGGGGGCGATGATAGCTTCGTCCTCTTCTGCTTCTTTCTACCTAATGACAGACATATATGAGTATGAGTGGAGAGGACCTGAGATGAATGATGTGTGTGTGTGTGTGTTATTTTTTTAATCTCCTCTCCTTCTAGTTTTTCTCACAACAGCGGGTTTGGGGGTGTTGGGGTGTAGGACACTTGTACTCATCTTTTCAGAGCGTGCACAGGAAGCCCGCAATGCGGCCCGGTGTGCCAGTATCAATGGAGAGAGTAGGCCGAAGGGTCACTACCAAGACCAAGACGGCTACGTAGGTACGTAAATGTAACGCGTATCTGCGGTGTACGCGAGTCTGTGCATCGTGCATGCAAAGACACATCTCGTATGCTCTCACGACTCTGTTGGATCGCCAACAGATAAAAAAGCAACACATTAATGCACGCTCTTCATGCATAACTCTCTTTCTATCTGTCTCGCTCTTTATCTCTCTCTCTCTCTTTCTCGATCTCGAATTGTATCTTGTTGTAATAAGATACAAGTGAAGGACCACCAGCAAAGGATCAGAAGAAGTAACGCACCGAATTTCCCTGTTCTCTTTCTCTCGCTTTCGTCATTTCTCTCTTCCCGCTTTTCCGATTTTCTATCCTCATTTCTCTCATTATCTCTCTCTCTCTCTCACTTTGTTTCTCTCTTTCCCTCTATCTCTCTTTCCATGTTCGCCCCGCTAGCGCTCATAACCATCGCCTTGACTGCGTCTACAGCGGGTATTCGAGAAGGGACCTATTTATAAACATCGTCGATCGCGGCCCGAAAGCGTGATCGAACACATGAGCACACACGCCGGCGGGGGTCGTTGCTGCTTTGGCAAGCGATACATACATCTCGCTAGAACGAGATACACACGCAGTGTGTGATCGTGGCTTCAAACCGTTAAAAAATCTCTCTCTCTCTCTCTCTCTCTCTCTCTTGCTCTCTCTCTCTCTCTCTTTCATATCCTCATCTCTTTCTCTCTCTTTTATCTCCTTCTCTCTCCGTCCTACTGTATACTGAACAGTGCCCGGTTAGGGACACTCTAATTCGTCCTACCTCTAGAATGTTTTTATTGGCGCAAACCCGACACGAACCGTCACACAAATTTTACTGTCGCGGCCGCCCACGACACCTACAACTGGGCGAGGAGGGACGGCGGGAATGAGGATTGGGGCCATCCTCTGCGGAGGATCATTTCAACGCGACAAAAACGAATCACGGGGAAACGTCGAGTAAAAGCAGTTCAAGGTTCTCGTGTGTCGGGGAGACAACAACGCACCACGAAACGGAGCAGGCTGCAGGCTGTCTCTTTCACTGTATATCAGATAAAACCTGACGATCACCTGCACCAGTTGTGACGCACTTTTCTACCCTTCATCACCTTTGACACATAAAACGTTTGATACTGATTTTGCCAAATCGCTAGAGGCACTGAGGATACTAATCGTTCACTCTCTCTTTCTTCCTCTTTTTCTGCATCTCTCTTTGTTTATCTGTCTCTTTCTCTCCTGCCCTTTTCTATGTCATTCCTTGTTGGATGTTGTTAATGGAATGAAATTGTTGCTTGGGCGGTATTCGTTCTCTTTGAAGATGTTTAGTTTTTGATTTGATGCTTGCTTTAATGCCTGCCAACTACCAGCTTACACACATTATATTTCATTAAGTAACAAACCCTCAATAAATCTATAATCGCCCGGGATGGGCAGCGGAAAGTGTTTGTATTTTTATGTAATATTAAGAAATAGAGAGAACACCTATGGATTATTTCGCACCAAAGGATTAAAATAATTTTAATCTTCATTAAGGAACAAAATGCTGAAATCACACGGACAATTATTGACCGATGTACAGAATGTTGGCATATATACTACATATTTATAAATCACAAATCTATTTCTATAATATTTACTACTCTTCTTCTTCTTCTTTTGGCACAACAACCGCTGCCGGTCAAGGCCTGCCAGTACCCACTAGTAAAGTGGGCTTGGCTTTCATTGACTTATTGTTACCATAGCAGGATAGTCAGTCCTACGTATGGGGACACGGTCTATTCGGGGCTTGAACCCTGACGGGCGTGTTGTTAAGTCGTTCGAGTTGACGACTGTACCACCAGACCGGCCCATTTACTACTCTACTCAATGCTAAATTCGATTATTGGGATTCTTGGGATTTGTTCCTTAGTTTTGACGCTCTTTGTTCGATTTTACACGAGACTTGGGCTCATTGTTTTGTTGTTCGTTCAAATGTCAATTATAATTTGTACTGTTTATCAGTTGCTTGGGACCTATTGCTATACAGTGAAATTTGCGGTCTTAGTGTCTACAAATGCCTAATTCTAGGATATTCCATAAAAAGGATAAGGAATTGAATAAAGTAACCGTGATCGGGAACAAAATTGTGACTGACTGTCTAGAATTCGACTGAACTGGTTCTACTTTTTTGGCCGATTATTTGTTCAATCTGTTTTTGGCAAATCACTTAATATGGCTCATGTTTTGTTGCTCTTCCTCTTTCGTTTGTTCATTTTGTACTGTTCTTGTAATTTTTTCTTTTCGTTGTACTCTACTCAACGTTAATATTGGTTACAATTGTTTTTTTTTTTGGATTTGTTCATTTGTAGTGGCTTTGTTCGATTGATGATTTCGTTGGCGTCTAGAAGTCAAATGCTTTCCCAGTGTCAAGTAGAACCCAAGAAGAACTAAGTATTAAATTTTTTGTGTATGAAACCAAAATAACTATTTAAAAAAAAATCTCGAACAATGTACCTAGACAACTTAGAAGGCTATGCGATCCATAGCTTTCTAGTAGACTTGGTCTCTGCCTGCCTAACATATTGCTATAACTTAAGCTATTTTCCATGAATTTGGAAAGTAGCCAAGTTTAACGCAACTTCATTTCAAATGGTCATCAGGTTTATGGCTTTTGGGGGGTATTGACACTGGGAAAGTTTGTTGTTCTTTATCCAACCGCACGGCAAGGTTGGAATTGATCAAATTTACACGAGACTTGGGCTCGTTGTGGTTTCAACCATTCTTATATCGGTCAAATCTCACATATCAGTAGTGAGGACATTCATTTACAAATAATTACTGTACAGTGATATACAAACACTTAGTATCTATTGTAGATAGTTTTCGGTCAAAATCGACTCTGATTTCGTCAGATTGCAATATGCAGTTTCTTCATTGCTGGCCGTCTTCGCTCTTATTCTTACCATCTATTTCTATCTATCTATCTCACTTTCTCATTCTCACAGTTTCTCACTAGCACACTAGCTCACTCGCCCACTCTCTTACTATCTTTCCTTCCTTTGCTGTCGTTATCTCATTCCTTCTTTTTCTACATCTATTTTGCATGTAATTATTACTCCCCATTGTTCACTTTCTCGCGACGACCCTTGCTCCCGCTTTGGTTGCACGCTTTCTTAAGTCGGTTAAGTCGGAATCACTATACGTTATTAGATTCTTTGTTTACTTTTCGATTTCAACCTTCTATACGAGACTTGGGCTCGTTGTGGTTTCAAGCTTTCTTAGTCAAACCTCACATATGTGTATGAGATGAAGTGAGGAAATTCATTTACAAAAAATTACTGTACAGTGATATACAAACACTTAGCATCGATTGTAGAAAGTTTTCGGTCAAAATCGAATCTGATTTCGTCAGATTTCAATATGCAGTTTCTTCATTGATTGTCTTTCTGCGTCTTCTTCATTGCGTATCTTCTTTCGTCTTATAACTTCCTTCTCTTTATCTCTCCATTTTTCTCTCTCTCTCTTTCCTTTTTGTTTCATTTCTTGTTTTTCAAAATAGATGTAAATTTTGCATGCAAAAATTACTACCCTTGATTCACTTTTACACGACGACACTTGCCCCCGCTTTGGTTGCACGTTTTCTTGGGGAATCACTAGTCGTGAGGCAAATGCCATTTCAAGCGAAACATTTGCTTAATTTCAATATTTACTTATTTACAATTTCAGCACTGCGGCATACTGTACAATTCACTTTTTGTCAAGCGAACACGTAATCTAAATTCGTCAAATTTCGTCTGTCACTGATTAAATCTAAGGCCCCGATTACTAATACTATCTTTCGCACTAATTCAATCTTCAACAACTGTGGAAGATAGCACAGAGGAAGGAACTTAAACGTAGTTTCGAGTTGATTAGGCGTGTAATAAAAACAGTAATGTGGGCG
The DNA here is from genome assembly GCF_016920715.1 of Anopheles arabiensis. Classification (NCBI taxonomy): domain Eukaryota; kingdom Metazoa; phylum Arthropoda; class Insecta; order Diptera; family Culicidae; genus Anopheles; species Anopheles arabiensis. Next base: position 11,555,683 of record NC_053519.1, read on the forward strand.
TGTGAATAAAAAAGAAATGGATATGCAGTATGAAAAAAGTTAACGATGTTGAAATCTATCTGTAGTTGCGATTATGACTTAAAAAAACATATTTACAATTTTAAATGAAGAAAATGCAGTTATATAAAATGCCGAATGCACGAAGCAATCGATATACACATTTACAACACAATAAGAGACAAAAAGCATATACAAACTAACACATGCCAATAACAGCATAAGCCGTCCGGGTTTGTTAAGGGCCTGCTTGTGTAGAATTTTATGCGTGTGTGTATATGTAGCAGTTACGCAGTGGCCCACAAAAATGGCACACATAAGAGGTTCAGTATATATAAATAAGTTTTTGTAGCACGGTGCAATGTGATAGTGTAGCTAAGCAAAAAATAAAACTAATCGGTGACCCAAGCATCGACAGCATAGTAATCACAATAAGGATCACAATGAGAGCGAGAAATTCGAGGAACACCTATGCACGCATCATAGCTTGCGGTTCTTACTGTTTCTATGATTCTGTGCAAAAATCGAAAAGCGCCGGAACAGAAGCAAATCTTAGAGGGTCAACCCGTTATGCTAAGCGCACACGCTTCACAAGCAAAAGGCAGCACACTCACACACATTACTCGCTGCGTTGGTAGGAATGCATCGGTACCTCGATATCGTTCGGCGTGCAAGGCTCCTCGTACTGCCGTTCCGGGCTGTTCGTGGTGGTGCTACCGGTTTCGGCATCGGTTTCGGTGTGCTCCTCGTTGGTGGAGAGGAAGGTGCTACCGAAAGCCCGCTGCTGCTGGTAGTGACGGCGGTCCCGGTAATGAATATCATCGGACGGACCCCAATTTTGTCGCTCCGGGGAGGAGAACGGCCCAAATGCACCATACAACGTACCACGCTGTCGTGGCCGAATCTCATCGTACGAGATGGTGGGCATATAGACGTGGTGGCGGTGGTGGTGGTGGGCATCGTACGAGTGGGTGGGATGTGCTGGGTACATTAAGTGATGCACATCGGGCAGGGGCGACGTCCCTAGCTGACCAGCACCAGCATTTCCTACAGTTTCCTCTGGTTGTGGACTACGTTCCACCGACTGGCCATCGTACCCTTCCTCGTTCTGTTGCACCTCTTGCCTTTCCCCCTCATCCTCTTCCTTAACTTCCACATCCTCAACTTCCTCATCCTCAACTTCCTCATCCTCAACTTCCTCATCCACAGCTTCCTCATCTCCAACTTCCTCATCTACAACTTCCTCGTCTACAACTTCTCCTTCCAAAATTTCCTCATCCTCAACATCCTCAGCTTCCTCATTCTTAACTTCCTCTTGCACATCTTCCTCATCCTCAACTTCCTCATCCTCAGCTTCCTCATCCTCAACTCGCTCATCCTCAGCTTCCTCATTCTCAACTTCCTCTTGCACATCTTCCTCATCCTCAACTCTCTCATCCTCAGCTTCCTCATTCTCAACTTCCTCTTGCACATCTTCCTCATCTTCAACTCGCTCATCCTCAGCTTCCTCATCCTCAACTCGCTCATCCTCAGCTTCCTCATTCTCAACTTGCTCTTGCACATCTTCCTCATCCTCAACTACCTCTTGCACATCATCCTCAACTTCCTCTTGCACGTCTGACTCTTCCACATCTTCCCCCCCTTCCTCAGACAAGGTCTCCTCTTCTCTTAGTTCATCCTCCTCTTGCTGTCGTTCTACGGCAACCTGCTGCTGACGTTGTTGCTGCTGCTGCTGATGCTGTGGTGGTACATGATAGATTGGAGCGACGACTGCCACTTGGCAGGGTTTTGGTACATCGAAGTCGAGCGGTCTGCTAGTGGTGCGCTGTCGGAAGCTGAGCGGTCGGACATAGTGCGGCGACGATCGATTCTGCTGCTGCCCCTGATGCTGCTCCTGCTGCTGTTCCTGCGGTTGCTTCTGCGGCTGTTCTTGCGGTTGCTCCAGCTGCTGCTCTGGATCACGCCCGCACACTGCGTTTGTGGAATGATCAATGGGTGAGATGTGTGAAAAACGGTACTACACTTCATATGCGCGTGTACGTACGAAGCTTTCTAATCTAGAGCTGGGGGGCTTTTGGATCGGCTGCAATTAAAATAGTCGGCACCTGCGTAAAGTTCATGGCGTTAATGCGTGCTGTGTGTGTGTAAAGTGGAAAACCAGGAGGGAGGGCGAGTGGGGAGCGTTGTATGAAGATAGAGAGATGGAGAGAGAGAGAGAGCAGACAGTTGCTTACCTAGCGGAAGATCGGATATTGGCGACAGTGCTGGCGGTACCGTATCGCTACACACTGCCGCTAGCAGCAGAGTAAGCAGTCTCGGGTTCGGCTGCTGCAAAGCTTTTGCTTCAGCTGCGTTTAGGCGTGAGTACAAATGCAAAGCAGCGGTTAGACGGGTGAAAAAAGAAGATTGAACTTAGCCATTGGCCGGCAACGAAACGCGTGCGGTTCGCGTGTGTAGAGCTGTTGCAAAAATCCCGAGACATTTCCCAGAGCGAATGAATATAAAGGAGGGGGGGGGGGTTACGGAGGGAAGGGGGGAGTTTAATGGAGGGGGGGGGTTGGTGGGAAAGAAGGAGTTTTGCTGTCGTTTGTGCCAGTGCTGCAAAATGTCACTGTCAATGTCATACACAATTCTGACTAAAACAAAATCCATGTCAGCGTCACGTACTCAATTATGATGATGGTGAGTTTGATACTCTAACAGTTGGCGTACCCAAAACATACTTCGTGTCATTTTTGCGACCATCGCTTGGTCAGTCATCTTGGCATGACTTTTTTTCTGCTATGATCAGTTCTGCAAAATGTCACTGACATAGTCATAGTGTCATAGTGGCTGTAAAAAAATGTCAGCGTCACGTGCTCTACTGTGATGATCAGAGGTGAGACTCAAACAGTTGGTGCAACCATCACATGCTTGGAGATTATATTGTTTTGCTACCAACTCTTGGTCAGTCACTTGGGCGCGTCATTGTCTGTCGGTAATCATTACGATCATCTTCTTCTTCTTATTTGGCTCAACAACCGTTGTCGGTCAAGGCCTGCCTTTACCTCTTGTGGGTTTGGCTTTCAGTGACTAATTGATTTCCCCCCATAGAAGGATAGTCAATCCTACGTATGGCGGCACGGTCCATTTGGAGATTGAACCCATGACGGGCATGTTGTTAAGTCATACGAGTTGACGACTGTACTACGAGACCGGCCTACTCATGAGCCTATCACGATAGTCATGAGTAATATGCGGGGCGTGCAGCAAATGGATCTAAGCAACAACCAGAGCATGCTTTCTCGCTCTGTTTGACCCGACAGACCATTGAACCAGACAGTGTGAGAAAGCATGCTCTGCTTGTTGTCTGTGATCACACTTCAAGTATATCCTATGAATGTCGTGATTATCACCGAATGAAAATGTCGTGAGCAGGTGAGTGACCAAGAGTTGAGTGGTGAAAAAAAAAGATGTCACCAAGCATGTGATTGGTCCACCAACTGTTGTCCACCAACACCTGATCCTCACAGTTGGTGACTGAAACAGTTGCATTTTGCAGCATTGATCACAGCCAGAAGAAGTCATAGCTATGCTAGCGACGGTATGAAACACGGTTTGTCAGTAAGAGCATTGCATTTGACTCAAACAATCGCATGTCGCGTTTGGCATGTCATGACGCATTTTCATTGAGTATCAGCATCAGTTTGGTTGCGATCATCACGTGATGCTCATGACATTTTGCAGCATTGGACATGGTGGTATGGGGACGTTTGGGGACAAAGGCGGGTAATGGGTGGGGGGGGCATACACACTCAATCACTCTCTTTTTCACTCTTTCTTTCTCTCTCTCTCACACACACACACACAAACACACACTGTATGTGGAGGAGGGAATGACACACACACACACACAGACACACAAAACAAGCCATGATGGAGCCGGGGAAATGGATGTGGAAAGGACCGCCTTTTGAGCGGGCAGGTACTTGGGAAAGCGGCGGAAAGGGGACGAGGGGAAGGGGCTTCGCGCAACACTTGCCTAGCAGCGTTCTTACCTAAGGGTGGCGGTGGGGCCGTCAGCTCATCGTTCGGCAGCTCAGCATGGTAGTCGGATTGCGGAGTGGACGGTGGCGGGGGCGGAGTGGGTGTCAGCACAAAGACATCTTCCGCCCCGCTGCCCACCTGCTCGGAGCGGTAGCTAGCCTCTGCCCATTGTTCCTGATCTGCCGCATGTTCCTGATATGCCGCTTGTTCCTTATATACCGGTTGTTCCTGCTCGTTCGATGTGTTCGGCACCGGTTCGGCCACGTCCTCATCATCGATCACCACTGTGGGATAATCGTCAGGGGCAGCGGATGGGCCGGTCAGCGGCTCAATGACGGCCGAGTTGACATTTGGCTGCTCCACGTTGAAACTTCCCTGCATTGCGTGGTGCTGTACAGATTGGGCGACTTCCGGTGAAGCGATGGCTTCCGGCTCCTGGTGGCAGTGAACTGCTGGTGGAGCGTCGACAGGGGCAGCGACGGCTTCCGGCTCCTGGTGGCGTTGTGAAGGAAGGGCGGGCGAAACGATGGCTTCCGGTTCCTGGTAGCGCCGTACGGAGTAGTCGACACCTGGTGACAAGGTGACAGGAGCGGCAAACTCCGGCTCCTGCTGGCGAGGCACGGGGCGGCTATGGACGGGCCCGTGCACCGCTCCGTTGGCGTGCGGCGGTGCATTCTGGGCGGGCGACGGAAACACGTAGTGGCTTGTGGGGGGCGGCGGCAGCGAGTCAAAGGCACCGGCAGCTGCCGACGTCACGGTAGCGCTGGGCGCCTCCAGCAGATGGCGGCCCGAGATGATCCGGCCATAGTTCCACGGGCGGAACAGACTCTGGTTCGCGTGGAATTGCTCCATCGCTCTGGAGTGCTGCCAGAAGTGAGCGAGCGCCTGGTGCCGCTCGTAGTTCTGCCAGTAGCCAGCGGGCGGCTGCATCTGGTGCATCTGTCCTGCCCGGCAGAGGCCGTGCGCCTCCTCCAGCGAGGGATGGGAGTGCATTGGGTGTGCCATGTACGCTGCCCGCTCATTGCTGAATGGTGGGCCGAGTGCCGGGCTGGATGAGGACAGTGCCAGCCCCGATCGCATCCACGAGGGTACGCCACCGCCGGCCGACTGTGTCGGCGGATGCGGTGCAGAGTCCGGGATGCAGGACGACGACTGGGACGGGCGCACCGGATCGTACCGCGGTTGCGGCAATGGAGCTGGCGCATCAAACGGGCCGTGTGCAATTGGCAAGCCGGTGGAGCTGTACTGATGGGAGTAGGGCGTGGCGAACGACGCAGGTGGATAACGGTGGAGGGGGTGATGGTGTTGGTGGGGGTGGAGGTGGTGGAGCGCTTCCATTCTGTATTGGTGTTCCATCGAACATAGCTGCAGCTGTTCCAGCGTTCGCTGGTTGGGCGATGGTTGGTGCGGTGGCATGTACGGTGGGATGTGCGACGGCAGCGGACTTGGTGGTTCACTCTGAACCTGCTGATGTTGACGCTGCTGTGTCTGTTTACGTTTTTGGCGTTGTTGCCGCTGTTGTTGCTGTTGTGGTTGTTGTTGTTCCTGCTGCTGCTGCAATTGCTGTTGTTCCTGCTGCTGCTGTTGCTGCTGCAGTTCCTGCTGCTGCTGCTGCTGCTGCTGCTGCTGCTGCTGCTGCTGCTGCTGCTGCTGCTGCTGCTGCTGCTGCTGCTGTTGTTGCTGCTGCTGCTGTTGCTGCTGCAGTTCCTGCTGCTGTTGCTGCTGCTGCCGCAATTGTTCTTGTTGTCTCTGTTGTTGTTTTTGTTTCTGCAACTGCTGTTTTACAAGTTTCTGCTGCAGTAGCTGCTGCTGCTGCTGTTGTTGTTGTTGTTGTTGCTGATGCTGTTCTAGTTGCCGTGTTTGATGTTGGGTTTCCACTGTTCCATTCCGTTCCAGCTCTCGGAGCCGATGCCGAATCCATGAACGCAACATTTGATCCCGCTCGTCTTTCTGCCGCTGCTCCATACTTTGTTGTTGTTGATGCTGTTGTTGCATTTGTGCCATCTGCAGCTGCTGCTGCCCGCTGCCTACCGGTTGCGGTGCCTGAAGCATTTGCGCCCGTCCCTGTAACCTTTGCTCCTCCTGTTGCAGCGACATTTGCTGCTGCTGCTGCTGATGCTGGAGCCGTTGTTGCCGTAGCTCATACGGCTGCACTTCATATATCTGCAGCTCCGGTGACGGCCGACGAGGCGGCTGATTCCGCACCGGACCATAGGTCAGCTCGCTATCGGTTTGCGTTACTACCTCGCGGCGCACTTGTCTAGCTGCCTGGTTTTGCACCACCGGTAGCTCCGGAGGCTGCACTAGCAGTCGCGCCAGTAGCCTTTGCCCCTCCTGCTGCTGCTGCTGCTGCTGCTGCTGCTGCTGCTGCTGCTGCTGCTGCTGCTGCTGCTGCTGCTGCTGCTGCTGCTGCTGCTGCTGCTGCTGCTGCTGCTGCTGCTGCTGCTGCTGCTGCTGCTGCTGCTGCTGCTGCCGCTGCTGCTGCTGCTGCTGCTGCTGCTGCTGCTGCTGCTGCTGCTGCTGCCGCTGCTGCTGCTGCTGCTGCTGCTGCTGCATTGGTCGACGAGACCGCACTTCTTGCAACTGCATCTCCTGCCGCAGTCTACGTTGCTCCCAGTCAGCTTGCTGCAGCTGCTGTTCCCGGGTTTGCAGTTCAATGTCGTCCACGTCAATGACAATGTTCAGTTCTCGGAGTGACTGCTGCTGCTGCTGCTGTTCACGCTAAACAATGCACACGGACGAAACGATACGAGACACGCGGATGAGGTTACGCGGATCGGGAATGATACGACAAAGGAACAAATCTTCTAACTCGGACGACGAACTGGGTGGACATTTTGGGTACAGTTTCTTCGAGCCGTTGGGACCACACGGTTTGTTTGTTGTTTTAAATAGCAAAAAATGAAGAAGAGAAGAAAAAAAAGGTCCAAACCACACAATACAAGTTCGTGTGTTTGATGGGACAAATTACGTCCTGATAAGTTTGCGTCCTGCTGCTAGCATCACATACTTCCTTCATCCCCTGGCAGGCCATTCCAAAGCAAAAGCTCGATTCTAAATCAAGCTCGCGTTTCATGTTCTGATGCCAGCGGGACGGGGGAAAAAAAAACTAAATAAAACGTAACCAACAACAACAGTGGCGGAGATCCAATCCGAACGAGCATCAACGTCAATGTACCGTTTTCGCGCCTGCGCGCCATGCATGATCGTTCCTACGGTGCTGGCGGCTTGCCAAAGGTCCTTTCCTATCCCCGACAACGAGATGACGCAAACAGCCCTCGCACCACCACCGCCAAGGGTAACCGTTTAGGGCAGAAAGAAAATAGATTCAGGACTTCTGTTTCACCCAAGGCGAGGCCTTTCCCCTTCATCCTCATGGTCGGAAGCAGACTCACAACAAAGCGTACCCGCGCGGCGGGCAGGCCGGTGCCGAACGATTGCCAAAAGCGCCAATGCGCCAAGCGTTGGACACAGAGTGAAGTGAAGGGTGTGAATGTGTGTATGCGTGTGCATAACAATCGAAAATTTTGTATCTTGATGTGTGAGTGTGTACAATAAAAAAAAACTTATTCAGAACGGAAGAAAGTTGAACGTATAGACAAAATTAATAAAACAAAAACATTAAAAAAGATATCATAAGTGCAAGGAAAAATACAACAACAAAAGAACAATTAGAAGAAAAACGGACAGAAAAAAAATAAAACAAGACTTTAATAACGGCAGATATAAATCAAAGTAAAAAAAAAAAAACACACACAAACACGCACAGAAAATGAAAGGGATGGTAACCGATATTAAATCACAACGCAGTAGAATGGAAGGAGACAATCGCAAAGACATAAAGAACAAACTCGTATCATTCCCGATGCGCGTACACAAACATCCATGGAGACATTCCACACGGAGAAAAGTGAAAAGTTCAAACGGACCAGGGATAATAACACACACACACGCGCGAGCATACACCGGAGGGGAAACACAACCAAACACCATCCCGTGCAGAATAATGGCACGCGCCAAACCTTGGTGACGATCACTTTCGCCGTCGGTTGGCCCCGGCCAGATTTCGGCTTGTAGATGATGACCTGCGTGGTCGGTGGGCCCTCGTGGTCCGGCTTAAAGATCTCCTGGAACGAAATGCCCGACACCGGCACGTCCTTGAGCGTGAGCTCGCCGTTCGGGCCACTGCCGCGGATCGTGCTCGGGACCGTGCTGGTGACCGGACCGGTTGCCCCACCAACACCGCCACCGTTGACGGTCAGCTCCGGACCCGGCTTCCCGCCCGAGCAGGACCGTGGCGGTGACTTGGAGCGCTTGCTACGGGCGTCACTGGTGGCAGTGGTGGTGGGCGCCGCCGGTGCTACGGGGCCACCCGGACCGGTGGGTTTTTTGGGGGCATTAGTGTTGGTACCGTTGTGTGGCGCTTGTTCGCCGCCGGCAGTGGGGATCCTTCCCGCTTCATACTGCTGGTGCTGCTGCTGCTGCTGGTGCTGGTGCTGGTGTGTTACTTTTGGCTGCACTGTACAATACTGCGTGATTACGGGGGACAAACGGGGTAAACATTGACCCAATGTGGCGTTTGGAAAGAAAATGGAAACAAAATTACCGTAAAAACATTAGCGTCACGACGTTCGTGCTTCCGGGTTCGTTTTGGGGGCAAACGGGCCAGAAAATGAAGCGAGTTAAAGAGGGAGGAAAGTGAAGAAAAAAGGAGGAGGATGTTTGATAGGTAGCTGTGTTGTGTTGCAGCTTTGACCGTGACGCAATCAACAAGAACCGGCGCGATCGTATTCTAAGCAAGCTGGGTAACGGTCATACGGATACGGTCATGCTAAGAAACGCATCATGGGCTGGCGTGGGGTTGTGGTGTGAATCGAATCGGGCACGGAAATAGTTTTACCAGAAGATTGTAGGGGTATTTTTAACTTTCATTTTGATGTTTTATGAGAAGCTATTTAACCATAAGGGTGGTAATGGTTCCTATAAGTGTCATATTGTGTTCATATTGTGCTGATGGAGGGCAAGGAAACCTAAAATAAACTGTTTATAACTTCAATGAAACTGAGTTCTGAAGCTTCGTTCTTATCAATAGCAAGGATTCCTTTCATAATATCGAACTTTGGCGTTATTCAATCATAATATCGAACTTAAGCGTCATTCAATCATCAGAAATGTATTTTTTTTTAATAATCAAGTCAGCGAACCATGTGTGTTCCGTCGCGTTAACAGATGTTGTTCGCGAATGAATTGGTTTTTCAAAGCAAACCTTTTTACAACACATAAAGTACTCTTCAGTTAGCATTTGATCATCTAGTTTGATCATATAGCACTGGGACAATGAAGTTGTATGGAGTGCGAGGCCTTATGCGAGCTCGCTTCAAGTCTTTAACAAGCTATTATTTGGTCAGTTACAGCCAAGCTACACGTCCTGGACGACATCGGACGATGCCATAAAACGTAGGACCGCAGACAAGAAATTTGCGTCGGGCCGGGCCGTGTCGGATATCAGTGGGCCGATTTTGTGTGGGATTTGACAGTTGGCGTTAACAGATTTATGGCATCGTCCGATGTCGTCCGGTGCGTGTAGCTTGGTCGTTAAAGCTGTGTGCGAGCTGTCCACAAAACAAATTCGAGCAGTCTGCGAGCTCGCATGGGCTTGTGAACAGTTTTAATAGCCGAAATTATAGCATGCTGAAGATTTGAACCATCGAGTAGGTTGCGAACTCGCTTGAGGGCTCGCAATCCCGACAACTTCATTGCACCAGCGACCTAGCTAGCAAGCAGGTTGTGAGGGTAATCAGTTTCTTAGCAGTTATAATTATAGCACTCGGCGAACAGAATATATCGCAAAAATTATAGCTTGCTATCGATTTGTAATCTGATATATCTTTTTCAAAATCCACAAAAATACAGTAAGTGATAATTACAACAAATAACGCCGAATAAAATAAATTATGAATAAATTATCGTTCATTCGCCGAATTCATGAATGTACTATAAAGGTTACCAACGATTTCATCAATATTTGAGAAGAACATAGTACTCGAAACATCACAATATTTTGCGGGAAGCTGCTTAAATACGAGGGCGCTGGAGCTATAAAGTTGCATGGAGTGCGAGGCCCCCTGCGAGCTCACAAACTGCTCGATGTTGGTTTGCGGGATTTAGCAGTTATAATTATAGCACCTCACGAACAGTTTTAACAGCCCAAATTATAGCTATCTTAATATCTAAAAATTGATATTTCTTTTTGAAAAATCCACTAAGTATTATATAAGCAAAAAATTAAATTTTTGTGCAAGCGATAAAATTAACCAACACTTGCAAGCAATTACAAGCACTAGAAATTGTTTAAAACCCTCAAAATGTTCATCGGGTTAATCGGGTATAATTATACCTGATAAAAACTGTGGTCGAAAAAAGTGCCTGCACCCTGGAAAACAAATTCAAGCAGGCTGCGAGCTTGCATGAGGCCTCAACTGGCGATTGCAATCAATCAACTAACGTTTAATTATACAGATTATTGTTGAATCGCTTTGGAACCTCAAAATTGTAAGTCTATTTTTTATTATTTGATTTTTACGATTTATTCGAAATTATACGTGCATTATTGTACGACATCTCGCAAAACATTGCGAGGGTTTCGGGTAGTAGGGTAAATGTACTAATAGTGGTGCAATTTGTAGTGGTGCCGATGTGTTTTAATGGATTTAAAGTGTCAGGAAGGACAATTTCTGAATATTTTAACACATACCAATTAGAATATGTTTTATCTACGCAATCCCAACCATTTTTACCATGAAATACATCAAATTTACGAAAAAATACATATTTTTGTGACTGCTTCGTTGTACCTATAATGGTGGTATGGTTCCTATAGTCGTCGTATTGTGTTCCTATAGTGGTGGTAAACAAAGATGCATAAAAAACGGTGTATAATATCAATGAAACTTAGTTTCGAAGCTGTTTTCGTATGAATAGCAAGGATTACTGCCATAATATAGGTTTCTTGCGTAATTTTATCGTAAAAAAATGTATAAATTTGACAAATGAAACTATTAACAAAAGTACTGCATCACACCTGTCATCAACCTACACCCGGAAAAGCGTGCTTGATTTGAAGTCAATTTTTCATACAGCCATATAAGCGAATATTGGCATGTTTTTGGTAAATTACCTACATAAAACTCATTTCTGTTGCTTATTTTAGTGAAAACAGTACGACATGTCGAAAATATGCTCGAAAAAATCTAAAACGACCTGTTTTTATTGATTTTATAACTATAACCACTATAGGAACATGCCTGTTTTGTGTACCTATAATGGCACTATGGCAAAAAACACTTAAAAATGCATAAATATGGGCAAAAGGCAAATAATTTTAGTAAAACAATAACATTACATAACAGTTATGTTGAAAAACTAGTAATTGCGTGGTTATGTGGTCATTTAGAACGTTAACTGAAATATGAGTTTCGTTATGAAATCCTAAGGATTTTGGAAATTTTTGACACATTTCACAAAATAATGGATTTTTCGGTCACTAAGTAACGGAATGGCCCCATTTAACTTTTAAAACCTTTGTAAAAGGCTAAAGAACATTTCACACTAACGTAAATAACTTAATTACTTGTAATTTGCCGTATGAACCGCATTTTAGTGCAATACCACCACTATTGGTACTACCACCACTATAGGTACATTTACCCTATTTCCTGCTCGAAATATTTTTCTATTTATCTTCATGATTTAATAAAAAAAAAACATTATTCAACGTTCTTTGTCCAAATGATCACGCACTGTATTTTTGTTAATATTTCAAAATAGAAATGTGAAATAAGCATATTTTAAACAAACTACAATGATAACTGGCATTTATTTATTGTAATGCTACAATGTATTTATTGTAATGCTACAATGAATAATGCTATAATGTACATTGTTCGAAGCTATTGTAAATAGGAGAACATATGTTAAAACATATGTTAAAATACAGATGTTGATGGAATTTTGCCTCAAGCATTCCATTGTTTCACATTATGCATCATTATTTGGCTCCAACTTTTATCCGTAAGATAACAACGTTGAAATCATTCCAAATTTTTCATTAAAGTACAGTCTTGTAATAACTGAAAATTAGGGTTAACTATAGAGCATCCCTTGGAGTTTGCAAATCATTGCTTATTAATTTACCATTTTCATCGTTATATTTTATCTTTTTCTAATTATTCATCAACGACACAACAACCGTCTGTCCTGAGGTTTGAATCCATGGCGAATATGTTATGAAGTCGTACTAGTTGACGTACCACGGGAAGGCTCAAATATTTTGAAGCTACTATTCATTAAATTATTCATCATACGTTCACATTTAGAAACACACAGATTCAAAACCAAAGTAAAACATAAAAAAGAGAATGACTAAAATCAAAATATTAAAGCCATATAGGTTAAAAAAAATAAAGACACATTGCTCAAACTGTGTGCTATACAAACAAGTTATGATGAATTTTAAGTAAATTTAGCAACAATGGCAGTAAAAAAATTCTCTTCGCACAAAACACTCATTGCCTTATCCGTTGCAGAAACAAAAAAAAAACTATCTTTCTTTATGAGACACGGCACTCGTTAGGAATCAGGGACTATCGATTGATGCACATTCATGGGTTTAACATTGTTGAAGCGCGTTCGTTGCAATTCAAAGGTCCGTTTAGTGTGCGAGGCAACGAAGACTCATATTATCCACACAACACTTTAATATTCCACAAATTTCTTTTAACATGTTTGTAACAATATTGCCTTTCACATTGCCATTGCCTTTCAGTTGCCAAAATCTCATACCATACTGAACGTGAAACAGTAAAATTCAAATTTTTTCGCCTATGCTAAACGGTAATTTGAAATCCCTTTTGACAATTTTGCTCCACCCAGATTTCCACGCATCATTCACTTTGAAAATTTCCAGTCAGTAGGGAATGGGAATGAAATATGTTCAAAGTAGGATTTCATTTTGAATGTAAGCTAAAAAAGGAGTTTAATTCCCTACATTTTGTTTTCCAAACCATAACATATGGAGAAGGAATTTAATATAAGTTTAAAAAAAATCATGATCACGTTCACTCGAGGTTCCACTAACATCTAAACATCTTCAAAACAAAGCACAACTTGAATCAGTGATCGGTCGACTGAATTTATTGCATGAGCCGCATCTCTCATGGCGCTTGCAAATCGAAAAATATTCAGCACGTGTCATAGCCACCTTGCAAACAATAAAACATATGATAGCTATTAAAGGTGTTAATAAAATGAAACAGTTGGGTTCACAGCAAATTTGACCATCACCTTATTTTAATTATTTCCAACTGGCAATATAACTGTATTTTGCCTTTTATTGAAATGAAATACCTTGCGTCTCTAGCTGAACTAATCCATAAATTGCTGTCACTGAATGGTACAACGAAATAGAACCGCTCAGTACAACGAAATAGAACCGCCCCCTCCCCCCAACAGCTTATCGGATGTGCGCTTGAGGGTTCGTCGCTTTGGTCGTCGGCACAACTGTTTTACTGCACACTTGTGTCGCATTGCATTGAGTGTTGAGTGTTGAGCATTGATTTGCGTTTGATTTGACGCGCTGGGCAATATCGCATAAAACCAAAAAGTGCAGCACATCACACTTGCGTTAAAAATACTTTTGCATCATCACTACCACATAATAATAGAAGCTTGCATCGAAATCGCCGCCGGTTTGGTTGATTGCATCCCGAGCCTATGTGCTTTGGAGTTTTGCCTTTCTCCGTCGGAACGGCCGCTTTGAAACGCCTAACAAGTTTGATCGTGGTGTGGCGGGTGAGTATTGTTTTGGGATGGGTGGATTGCGATTTTGGAATGATTGTAGAATATCTGAATGATGCTCTAGCGTGATCATGGGTAAGTGTGATGGAAGGAAACAGAGTAAGTGTTAGCTAGGATTGCGCAAGAAGGGTGAAGGGCAAAATAGTAGTCAAAATGTGTGCAGATATTTACGGCTTGCTTATATTCAGCTGGCTGTGTTTGCATAATACGTTTATGCACACAATACTATGGTCGTACACTGGGGTTTGCGCACACACAGCACCAATTCACAATCGCGAAAAACAACCGCGTACAACTTCACGAGTTCGAACGACTTTTCCGCGAGCCGGGGGTTTTTTCTCTTCAAGTTTACTATTCTAGTCTTTATCACTCACAATTGCTATTCACAAAATTCTAATCACTCGACGACGCACTACACTGTGGAATAATTCCAGGCAATGCTCTGTACAACGCCGTAAGCTGACTTCGTACAACACACGTTGGGTCAAAGATTTCAACGAACACCGAGGAAGAGGCTCTAAGAGACGACTGAACCGGTTGAAGTTAGAAAACGAAGTGATCGACAGCGCTTCGATCCTGCTAACGTTAGGCCGAAGCCAGCGGCTCCCCGAACACAAGCATCATTCTGACACACGCACACCAACGCGAACCGGCAAACCTATACCACCAAAGGGCAGTGCATTTGCATCATCGTGCATCTCCGTCAGATCGCTGTGGCGCGTGTGTGATCCGCTCTTGGTTTCCCTTTCTAGCGCAGCACTGTCGGTCGTCGGTACCCCCTTGGGTGTTGCTTGCTCACTCGGTAGCGTACGGGAGTGCACGATGCTTTCTCGCTTGCCCTATCCCATCCCACACACAAACACACACATTCGCACAAACACTAATACTAGCTTAGGAAAAACACGATCGAGCATGTCGTTCGGGTTGTGTTTGGCCGCAAATGTGTTCATCGGCCGGGAGTGTGGCTGGATGAACTAAACGGATACCCTTTGGGGGCAGTTGCCGGTAATTCTTTGTTTTCATTACAGAATAGAAGACATTTGCGTCAAATATCATGCTACTATTGCCATTTTTGGATTATTTTGCAGCAGAAATTGAGTTTGATTTGATGCCAATCAAACGCATTCTTAAATTGTGTCCCGCTCCCAGTGAAGGACCCCCTCTCGGAACACTCACCAACCGCTTCGGGCAGATTCGATTCTAAGGTTCAAACATTTCGCAGCGTCTTCGGCACATAATGTTCTACTTGGGGGTGTTACAGTTGAGGGAGGATGAGACAAAGCTTGGCAACAGGGGCTAGACATCGCCTTCGATGTCTAGGCCCTGTTGCCAGGCTTTGTCTCATCCTCCCTCAACTGTAACACCCCCAAGTAGAACACAACTGGCGATATGATTCATCGCAAACGTACCTTCGGCTTTGCCTTTGTCATTCACCATCATCCTTCTGCAGCTTCGGCTGAGCGAAACAGCAAGAAACCCTGCAGTAAGGTCAGACATTGCAAAAGATTCATTCAATGTTTTGAGTGACTTTCCTTTGCTGAAGATATCTCGACAACGCATGAGATCCGAGGAGTAATGCATGTGTTTTAGATAGTCACTTCTACACACACACACACACGCAAACACAGACACGTGCATATAAACAAGATCGTCTGTATGCCCTATTTCCAGATGAAATGTATGCTCATGAAATGTTTAAAAAATATGACACTCATTTTAAACAGTAGAAGAGCAAAATAGTGTATTGTTCAACGCAAAGCCACCGACGAATCTATGTTCCTTGTAAATTTCTTATGCCCTAAAAATCTCACTCCTGAGCGACTTGAACTAATCTTTGCCACACGCTTGCCCAAATCCCTTTTTATCAATGGCGTTCGATTCATTAAGGGAAACAGCGTCATGTTTAATAGAACATCTCCCTGCAATGGGTTTGGTTTTGATTGCGTGCCTTGCGTTCGTTATGAGATTTTTATGATTTTAAAATACCCAAATGATGGTAGCCTATAACGAAATCTTCATCTCTCTATCTCTCTATCTCTCTATCTCTCTATCTCTCTATCTCTCTATCTCTCTATCTCTCTATCTCTCTATCTCTCTATCTCTCTATCTCTCTATCTCTCTATCTCTCTATCTCTCTATCTCTCTATCTCGCTATCTCTCTATCTCTCTATCTCTCTATCTCTCTATCTCTCTATCTCTCTATCTCTCTATCTCTCTATCTCTCTATCTCTCTATCTCTCTATCTCTCTATCTCTCTATCTCTCTATCTCTCTATCTCTCTATCTCTCTATCTCTCTATCTCTCTATCCCTCTATCCCTCTATCTCTCTATCTGGCTACTGTTCCGCGTGGATAATCTTGCCAGTTTGACAATACGCAGAGAGATCCCCATCATGGTCACCTGAAACGAATCGGCCAGAGCCGTGAAATCATCACCAGCGCAAGACAGTGACCGTGACCAGGGACCGGCCACAAGCAATATTCCGCTGCTGAGAATCGTCCCGGGACCCGAGCATCATAAAGGACTGATGTGCGCGGGGGTTCACCCCTTCCCGCACGCTCACCCTCGCCGCTGGTGGTCGGTCGGTCGTCTGAACCAGCTTCGTGCCTCGCGAGGTTCGATGCGCTAAACCACCACCGAAGGAGCATTGTGTTGTTGTTGTTGGGTGTTGGGTCGTAAAACAATTTCAGCGCGGCACGCATATTTACGTGCACCAGGACGGGCGCGGGGACGAGGCGGCCGAACCTCGGGACCAACATAGGGGGAAAGAGCCGTGGGTCTCCATGCACACCAGTGCGTATGCATCGTCGCTACACCCGATAGGCCGGTTAACATGCTCGCGCAGAACCAAAAGTGAAGCAACAGACGTAAGCAAAAATATGAACATAAAGCTATAAAAGCGCACCATCGTATATTGAGTCCCACAGAGTTTCGACTCTCAAGACGCAAGACCCGGCAAACCAAGACAAGACCCGGACCCAAACCACCACAAACACACGCCCGGCACATACCCTTTCCCCACGATAACTGGAGAATGCTAGCGAAAGATCACAAAGCCGTGTTGCCGCCAAAAAGTCTTCTCTGGACCCGCTTCACAGGCGACTGGGGATGACTGACTGGTAGAAGCAATGACAACGCACGCATGCATGCTTCAAGGATGAACGCAGAGAGGATGTCCTCCAGGAGAAAACAAAACCATCGTCGAAAGACGAAGATGAAGATAAAGGAACGTTATCGCAGACAGCCTCCGCCTTATGCACTACACGACGAGCTGGCGGGAGATATGGTATGCCTTAAGAAGTGCTTGTGTGTGAGTGGGCTTCTCGTTGAACACTTTTAACAACCGCACCCGGCACCTAGGGAAGCCTAAAATCAACCGCTTTCTAAAGTAACACCGATAGGGCCTCCGCATCCATCATAGAAGTAGTAGATTTCAAAAGCGCTGTTTGTGCTCTGCGTTATCGAGAACCTCCTGCCTTGGTGCTCCGTGTGCAAACAAAAAAAAAAAAGAAAAGAAAATAACTTCGTTTGCTTGGCATTTTTTCTAATTAACTTTGGTGATGATGTTTTATGACATGCCCACTGCTGCTAATTCTGGACGCCAGCATTCCCACACATCGCATATGCCGGGGGGGGGGGGGGGGTAGCTGCATTCGCTGGAGGCACAGCAAGATCTGTGTCCGAATGTGCACGAAAAGACAAGCGTCTGACGAAGCTGGAGGCGACTGGAATAACGGGGACCGAAGGAAGAGGAGCAGGGTATTGGGTAGGGCAGGGAACGTCATAAACCTTCGCTTCTCGGTCTGCGTGCGAACCACGGCCCGGGTGTTGCGGCTCAACATTTAACGACTTTCGCGAGGGCCTTTCTGTGCGCGTTTGCGTTTTGCAAAAAATAAAAAAAAATAAAAAAAAAATCCAATACCCCAAAAGCTTCGAAAAATGGTGCTCCAAATATTGATAGATTTTGGAATTCCTTCGCTTCCCTATGCACACACGCACACAGATCATTTCTGTTTTCATTTTCTAAACACACACACAGCCCCAGCACGCCTGCACATACAAACCCGCCCGGTATGTGGGTACCGATTTGCAAGTGCGTCCGTAAGAGAGTGTGCGCGAAGAGACAAAAAAACGGCAACGCGCGCGCACACACACTGTATGGGGTGGTGTAGGGGGGGGGGGGAGGGTTGGTTTGATTGGTGGATTGGGTGGAAAGCCAAAACCATAATGCGTGTGTGCTGCATTTGATTGTGATGGCATCCCGCGGCAGAATGTGACAACCAGATGTGATAAGAAGTGAGTGTTTCGGTGCACACGCTTCTTTGAGCGCGTTTCTCACACGCAAGGAGACTTTTCTTGATGTACGGGCGATTTTGATGCCGCAATCCGGCAATCCCGTTCGCGAACCTGCGGATCACTGGACACGTACACACGCACACACACACACACACGCGCGCGTACAGACACTCACTGTTTGATTTTGGGCACTTGTGCAAAACTGACGCGAGGAAAACTTTCAATGTCGTTCACTAACTGAAACAACACCAACGGCAACACTGAAAGGATGGGAAAAACTGAGCCAGTCGTACGATCGGTAGCGATTAAACACACACGCACACACACACGTACACTTGTGTGTTGGATCGCCACTTGTCATGGCGAGCGCGTTGATCAGCCGTTTGTTTTTCTGCTGGCGAAGCGCGCGAATACCCCGAGCAAGAATTGAGCGCGCGCGCGCGCTCGCTCCCCTTGTGTACTTGTGGCAAAAAGCCGAAGCGCAGCGCATTGCGGGGGTAAGGGAGATTAAAACCGTGGTTTTGGCGGGTGCTGTGCGCCGCACAGGATCGTTTGTGCGCTACGGCAAGCTGGCGTAAAATCTTCCATTAACACGATGCGTTTGAGTTTTTTTTTTTTCGTCAAATTTTTCCTTTACCCTTTTCATATCCGAAATTCCTCTCTCGGCACTGTTCGGAAAATGCGGCACCGATATAATCAACTATCTTTTAAATCATGCCGGTAAAAGTTGTGCTTACGACTGTTTGCTTTGTTTGTTCTACGCTCACTGTACGCTAGGGCAAAAGCAACAAAAAAAAAAGTCAGAAAATCCTCTTTCGATTTCGAACACAGGGAGAACGCAGGGAGAACATGGGAAAGGTATTGAGAGAGAGAGAGAGAGAGCTAAGCAACGCTTTTGCGCAACTCGACCAAAACTAATTAGAAACTCACACTTGTATGCCCTAACGGCGCAACAACACACACACACACACACACACACACACACACACACACACATACACAGACAGGGGCAAAACGGACAAGGTCCTTGAGATAGAGTGGCTTTCCTTTTTTTATTTTTGTAGACAGCACGATACACAATCGATCGATCTAAAGAGAGAGAGAGAGTGGGGGCAGGCGAGCGAGTTGCCTTAAAAAAAAAGTCGATCCTATAGTAGCAGATCGGTTGATATTGAGAGAGATGGAGAGTGAGAGTGTGCGCGAGCGGGTTTAAAATTGGTGGAATAAAAATACGAATTTCCACTATCTGCGTTCCTCCCGCAGGCGCCGTGGAAAACCAGGAAAAAAATCGATCGAAACAACCCCCCTTCTCAGCATCAAACATTGCGTCATCAAAATCTGGTTTGTTTTGTGTGTGTGTGAGAGAGAGAGAGAGCGAAAGGGGCATTCGGGAAAATGATTTTGTTTCTACCTCACCCGATTTTAAGTTGAGAGCCGAAGAGAGCCGCCCCCAAACAGTACACCCGCGGCCCATTCTGGTGAAACGAAATAAAGAAACGGTTAGCAATTTAGCCTTCCAAAACTAACGACGGTGGTCGACCAGTGGTTAGAATATAAGGGGTTGGGAGGGGGGCGATGGGCGGTGGTAATAAAACCAGAGTGAAAGGGGGTGGCAAATGCAGACGAACTAAAAATAATGGTTGGGAGACCGATGTGTGAATCCTTTCCCATAATAGACATCTACACCCTCCGTCGACAACCCCGCCCCGCCCGTCAATCAAATACCTCCTCCGTCCGCCTCCCAGGCTGGTTTTATTTTTGCTTTTCTGTGCGGTTGTAGTTTACATTAACAAACAACAACAGCAACAACGACAGTAAACCAAAATCAATCATCTGATTTTGCAAGAGAACGCGCAACGCGAATTCGACGATGCGCGCGCACTCGTGTTTGGGGGGGGGGGGCAAAATGTTGCCATTCAAAAAATTGGTTTAGCCCGAAACGGTGAGGACGGCCCAAACAACAGCACAAGCAACCCCTGGTGGGCACCGTGGCGTTGAGAACACAGGCCGGTAAGCAAGGTTTGAAGAAGCGTCCGAAACAGAAGGAGCGGTTGCGCATCCGGTTCTTTTTCTTTTTTAATTTCCCCCCCCCCCCCCCCGCTCTAAAGGACGCTTGACTGGTGTGGAAAGATGTCGACAGGGAACGGCTGCAGCCATTCGGAACACCCAAAGCGCGAGAAGCGGACCACCACCGCCAGCCGGAGAGGCGGTGTTGTGTATTGCGCGTCTCTTCGCGCCCGCCGCTTCGGTCAGCCGCAAACTAGGGTACGCGCAAATGCGACGAGTTGTGGCAGTTTTCGGGCGCATGCGCGCGCCCAGACACCAGCCCGTGACCGCACAGCATCCACAGCACAGTGTGTGTGTGCGAAAGAGAGAGAGAGAGGTGGGGGAGGGGCGGGAAGGGGACAGGGTGCCACCAGCTGCAACCAGACCGGCACGTCATCAGTTGCGTTGTGGCCGTGTGAACTGTTGCAGGAAAAAAACGCCCTCCACATCAAGTAACGCATAACGACACAACAAGCAACATTTTCTAGTCGGTTTGAAAACGGACAGACGCGCAGAGACACACACATGCACCTGCACACGCACAAAGCGAGAGACATGCAACCCCGGGGGTTGGGGTGTGGATATGAATGGAAAGTATCCGTGTTCGAAGTGGCGAAAGTGGAGGGTTTTTTCGCAGGGAAGACAGAAGAAAGGAAAACAGCGTACCCTAGGCTTATCGGCAAGTGAAAAGGTGGGAGGATGGGGTGCGAAACAAAAAAGGGAAGCCATAAAGGTACCGCAGTAGCAAGGAACAGACGAACAGAAACATCCTTTTGAACAAACAAACGAAACTGAAAGAAGAATAAGTATTTTTTGAAACTTTCCCAAAGCATTGGTATTACATCTACGTACGTGGTGTTCGCGCGAGGCTCCGATGCGCATGATCTGATGGCACTACTATGTCAAGGTTACATTGTGCCAACACCGTTGGCAGTTGTGTTTTGATATCTTGGAAAGCATGGTTCATTTGTTTGTGTAAAAAACTTCCTTCTCTATTCCGACTATTGCCCCGACAGGCCCAAGAGAATGATACTTACATCCTGTAACGTCAACAAATAAATTGGCAAGACAACTCCAAACCCAACACCGATCGCTCTGCAACTGCTGAAACATACAAACTCGCGGAAGTCATTCACGATCAAGATTGTATTTCCTCTTCTTTACCTTCCGGAGCTTCCAGAAAATGCAAATCAAAGAGTTGGTTTCGACGCCCTTTCTCTACAGGATCTCTGACGCGACCAAAACGTGCCTATCAACGCACAATAGCTTCCCGGATGTGTGAGCTACACTAATATCAACAACAACAAATGTGGGCCAATTATGTGAGTCAAACAAAACCTACCTGGACTAACGGACCCAAATTTGGTATTTTACAAACTTTTTAGTGATTGCTGATTTTCTATTATGATAAAAAAAAAAATCAAGAATTTTTGACACTTCTCTGTAACACTCAAGTCGAATATTGGTCCTAAAATTTCGGTTTGTTGGGAATGGGTCTGTTAGACACTTTTCCATTTGACTCACAAAATAGGTCCAATAATGTGCTAATGATTCCTGTTTTCCTCACTTTACTACACTTTCAACATGCGAACAGGACAGCCGACACGATGCCTATTTTCCGGGCCTGAATCGCCCGTCGCGACGTTTTCATTTTTGTGTGCTGCCGTTTGTGCCACCAAACAAGGTGAAATCAGACATGCCACAAGTTGCCAACATCGACGCACACGGTGCATTTGCAATCGATTCCTGCAATGGCAATTGCTTTGGATAATGTTGCGCCACTATACCAGTACGCCACACACCATGTGCTCGCTATTCGACACGGATAGAGGGAAACACTGGAATAGGACACAGAGTTCCCAGAAGCTGCGTTTGAAGCCTTCTCCCTTTACGCTACTTCTTCCCATTCGCTAGCGAACATTTTCCAGGTGTTCACACGTGCATTGCTATCTCTGGCCTTGGCAGGAGTGGATGAAGAGGGAGAGGGGGAGAATGGGGAACGGCATCGGCTTCGTTTGAAACGCAGCTTCACGGACTATTTTTAAAATGTCGTCCACAGAAGCGAATGTGCGAAAGTGCAAACAGTAGGGCCTAGCCGGTCGGCACCCGTCAAGCGCGGGTCGGTAGACTAGCTACATGGATGTGTGACGAATGGGGGGCAAACTTTGTCACGGCCGATTATCACCTCGATACCACTGGCAGCAACATTAAACGACAATTATGTCTAGCTAATTGTCGGCGAGGCAGCAAAGAACGTACAAACGCTCTTCTTCGAGATAAAGCAATTAATCCGTGACAGGGGTGTGAATGTTTGTTGCCGATAAGAATACACGTACACTCTTACTAGATGCGTGCATTAGCCAGTAGATGCCCCGTCGTTGCTGGTGACCGCGGCAAAGCTTTGAAATGCCATGTTGAAAAATTGAATAAGTTTAACCACCAAACAATAATTAACAACCAACAGCCGCAAAACGAAAACAAAATCCGGTTCGAAGGACCATTAATTGCCTAAACGCAACAACTCAACTACAGTCGGTTGGCGGCCATTATTCTTGCCACTGGCACTATCTCTCTAGTGAACTCGCACAAGTATTTACCATCCTACCGTAATGTTTAGCCCTGCCCCTCCTCCACCACACAGGCAAACATACGCTTGCGAGGAATTTAATGGCCGAACGGAGAGACAAATCGCGAAGCACATTCGGGGCCGTGTCGTGTGTTGGGTCACCCCTAAAATTTGATCACCGTCTAATGCGTGTCTCTATACGCGGGGAGGGGCGATGTTGCTTTTCTACACACCCGTACGGCCACCGAGAAGGGCTTCACCCCCAGAGTTCACCCAAAAACCTTTTACAAAAAGAAATTCAAAAAAAGCACCCACAAACACTTGAACTTGAACATGGCGACCACTAACCTAAAAGGACGAGGTAAAAACGATAGCCTCCGTCGCAGGATACCTTCCTAGTTCCCTCGGTGCAAGCGGGCGGAATTTCAATGCACCTAGAGACGATAGCGAAGGTGTGAATCGTGCGCGCTACAGAGCGATAGAAAGTGATGGGAAATGTAGTTGAGAGTGGCAGTGGCATTAGAAAATAAAAATCAAGAACGGATGCTCAACTCTTCCTTTTCTCTGCATTTGTCTGCTGCTAGGAATCTGCCACAAAAATAAAGACACAGAAAAGAGTTCTGGGACAAAGCGTGAAGTTGAGCTTGTTTGCTGATTTTAGCTAAAGCTGATATTTTTGCGAAACTTAAGCAAAAACAAATTAAAAGCATTTAATCTAGACGACTTTTATGGCCTTGCTTCGCAAAATTGATCCGAGCAGACCCCGCCGAATGTGGATCATAAAACGGCATGATTTACAAAGCTTCCAGGACCGGTTCAGCCGACACGGGAGGAACAACAAAAACAGTACCATATGTGTGTCCGTCACAGTCACATTGCCTGCGCATCTTTGGTCATCATTCATCCATCGAACTCGTGTGAAACTCGCCACACATAATTTTGCCCGCCATCTCGCTCACGTTAATTAGAATTTTCTACCGCAACCCAATCCGTATACCTTTGATGCGTGCTATAAACGTTTCAAGCGCATTTCGGCGTTCAAGGTCATGGTGGGCCTTCTTTAAGAAACGTCGAACTTTAAATGAAGAATGGACGTGGCCTTCTTTAAAACTGCATTTTGACTGAAATTCCAATTGGCAAATTTATGGGCTTACAACCGGGACGAACGATGGACGATCCGGCAGCGAAACAGTCCAATAGAGGACAAGGACCGCAGGTGCTTCGGTGGGCTTCGGCGCACAAAAACTTTTCTTGGAAGCGTACCCGGCTTTTGGAGGGGTCGTAAAACCGGGATACAGCAGCATTGAATATCGAAATTTTAACTGACAGAATCCGCCTACATGACGCCTAATCAAAAAAGCTTGCGAGCCGTGAACATAAATGATAGACTACGGTAAAATCTCAACACAGTCAAGCTTCCACACCAAGTGAAAGAATCGCATGTTTTATTTTACATAAATTAATTGGAATTAATATTTTAGATTTTAGACACATTTTGCACATAGCCTGCCAAAAGGCCGTCATTTTCATTAGGGTTATTTCTAGCTTACTTTGCACTTACAACTGCACTTTCTTGATACACTTGACAGAAATGGAGGTAATTAAACCGAGCACCGAACACAGAGATTTGCTGAAAATTCAGTGAACGCTCCGGAACGATTATAGACAGATTCAACTGGCTTCTAAATGAAGGCATCGCATATTTAAATTATAATTGACAGTAAAAATTAATTCATAGCTATTAACTATGGAGCGCAAGCTTTGTCGTTTGGCTTTATAAATGCGTTCGATTAATATAAGAATAATAATTAAAAACTAAAATAAAACATTGAGGAAATTTCAAACGAAGCCGCTCGTGGTGAAATAAAAACAAAAACCATAAATGAAAACAAACCGCAACCGTCGTCCATTTTCCGCAATGGAGCGCCACAGGCACACAGACACATGTCGCAATGTCGCTACAAAATCAAACCATTGGTGGGCTCTCGGACAGGGAGAAAAGTATCAAACAAAGCGCGTACGCGCGCCTGTCACAATCCATTAGCAGCCGCGGGAACACAATCAATCCCTCCCTGCCGCTTCTCCATTACCTCCTGTAGATGTCGAAAGAGGCGCGCGGGCAGAACAGAAGCTTTTAGCAGAAGCTCACCGAACGCAAACACCATCTGCAATTGATAGCCGAGGCTGGTTTGCAAACAAACCAGCAGACTCGCTAAAATCGCTCGACGAGGATCAGTGCAACCTGTTGCATATTGTGTACAGGCGCTCGCGTGTGTGTGTGTGTGTGTGTGTGTGTGTGTGTGGGTCCATGACGACGCGGTTCGGGAATTTTCCCTGGGTGAGCTCGATTTTATTTTTAAACCAGCCAGCCAGTTTCCTGCTCCAGCAATCCTGCCATCCTTGCGAACGGCAGAAGAGCATCATGACGCAGAAAACATGACAGGGTGGAGGGAAATAAAATAATTTAAAAAAATACAACAAACGTAACAAGCAAGAGTTGCACCCGATAAGGCGCGTAGATAGAATTGATTGAGTGTGACAGATAATCGCATTCGTGGTATGATCGTTTGAAGGAGGTTTTTTCGCGTACACGTTGGAAGCAAATAGAAAGCTGGAACAAAGTCGCGAACTTACCTGGTCCTCTTGCTGTTCCACCTGGCGCCTTTGCAGGCGTGTGACGCGTCGGCCAGGATTAAGCGGCACAGCGGCACGGGACGTTGTGGGCAGCTCGGGGTCGTTGTTGCGCTCACGCTCCCATCGGCCAGCGTCCGGATTGCTAAGCGTGTAAATAAAAAAAAAATAAAACAAAAACTCAATTAGAATACTAAGCTTAACAGTATTGGTGTCACTAGAGTATCTCAATCTTATCACTCAATATCACTAATCTGCCTAAAGTCTGAACATTGAAAGAATCGCTCAAATCGCTTCCCCCATTACTGAAAAGGATATTAAGGTAGTTAACTGCCAAATAGACACACACACACCTAGCACATTTGCAGCGCTGACACAGTTGGCGGCATCTAGCCTGTACCGTTTCCAGCATTTTAGACATTCTCAAAGGCGGTTTCGACAGTAACCAAATTATCACCACCAACAAACACTTTGCTTTGGCAATCCTTTTTTCCAGCAACCTCAGAGCACAGCACACGGCGTCAAGGACGATTGGTAAGCAACTGCTGATCTTAGTCGGCTCCCATCCGCTGGAGGGGGAGAACACTTTGGCACGCCAGGTTTGCGACCACGAGCGAACCCGTCAAACCGCGGAATGCGCACGCCAATGATGAATTGGGATAGTTTCACCGCTGCCGCTCTGATCGCCAGAGCCTCGCGGGCCTTAGGTGTGGGCGTGCCTGCCGGGACAGGTTGCCTTGTGGTAGGTTTTTTTTCCCGCCTCTTGATTGCGAGCGAGAGGATCTCCGAGGACTCGCCGCGCCGGACAGACGGCAATCGAAACGGTGGAGAAACAACAACCTTGCGCGCGCCAGAGAAAAAACACACTCTCCCCCAAAACGGATCACTCCCAATCGGCAGTGCAACGGAATGGGGCAGAGCAAGATGGGGCAGAGGTGGTAGCACGGGTCGGTGTTACATAGGTTCACCTCACGCACAGCAACGTGGTGAAAGCGATTTGAATTATTCAACACAACCGCAGTACGTCTTCGGCGCTGAAGGTTGCTGAATAATGGGCAAGAATAATGAGTTGAAGGAAACATTTGAGGGGATCTGATTCATTTCCTCTAAAAAAATCCTCCACCATCGCCCAGCTACATACATACGTGCACACGTTTTAATTAGATGTTTTTTTTTTTGACTGCACGGCACGAGTCCTGCGCATCAAGAGAAGATCACAGCTGGGCGGGGGATTTTTTCTCTCTCGAGAATTCCTTCACCCTGAAAAAAAAAAGATTGTTGCTGGTGTGTCATATCATGCGCATTAAAGGATGGCGATGGTGAAGGATAGCATTCTGCAAAACCCTCTCGTGGATATGTGTGTGTGATCAATTAGTATTGTAATTCAATTTGCTCCATGTTAGCAAACATTGCTGTCGAACTGCTGCCACACGATTCGATGGCGACGGAGGATTTGCCCTTAAAATAAGGACGTTCGGTGCCTCTACCTATACCTAAAAGTATCCACACATATACATACACACGTACAGCCACTGTTTAAAAGAAAAATCAGGGCCACGAGGTCATCCGGTGGACTGGAACACGCTTGAACGTTGCTACCCAAATTCGTTCTGCTGTGCGACAGTGGAAAGCGAGCGGGCTTGGTTAGGCATCAGGCACGGTGCGTCTCACACGTCCAATAATAACCATCTTGCTGTGACCCTTTCTTTTAATGTCGAATGCGACAAAAGGAGCCCAGAGAGCAAAGCGTACTAGGGACGCCAAGACGTCACTCTCCAATGTTTGTGTATTTCTATCGATCTGTGCTAGTTTGGGAGCAATTGGCGCTAGCGGAACGGTAGCTAGTATGTGTACCTGTTTGGGTCAAATTATTCATTGGTTACTTCGTAAGTCAAACACTTGAAGCTCTTTCTACGACGATTTCTGCTATTCTTTATTTTAAAAGAAAGTTATTTTTCTGCCCTGTAAAATCATTGAAGCTCAACGCCATACCACACTTTATCCCTTAACAAGCGTGATGTTAACCCATGCTGACTATGCTATGGGACCAGCTCAACAACAAGCGGTAGATTGTCGTAAAAACGATATCGAAAAAGGGTCCAGAATATACGTCACTAGTCACTGAATTCTTATTCTTCTATTCTTCAGTCATTTGAATTCTTGTTCGACTCGATGAAATTTCCTATACGAATTTCCAATGTGCTATAGATTCCAATGGTGGTCCCAAGAAAGTGTCCCAACATTATAAGAATCCCTGAACGACCCTGACAGCAACGTTTAAAACACTTAACTGCCTACACCAAACATGACTAAGGGCCGGGATTCGGTTCAGTGCCGCACCAATACAAGACTTCTAACGCAATTTTACGCCTTTATTAGCTGCAGTGCTCAGTGCCATTGCTGCCAGGGCTGTCGTGGTTCGCATCAAATGAGTCGTCCAGGGATCTGTAGCTCGGTTTGCTCCGGCATCCTTTGTCGGCGCAACGCCGACGGAAATGCGAATGATTCGTCACGGTGATAAATCGCCCATTCGGTATGCCCCCTGTACACTTGTAACATTTTTCTAACGATTTTTCAATGTTTCAATTAAGTGTTGTTTCGTTCATGAGAAACTTCACTTCCGTACACTTATTTCAGACCTTTGGTCTCGTGTACTTTGGTGCCTGGTGTGACACGTTCACGTGGCACGATTTAAACTATCATATAATCATCAACTCGTAGACAGCGATGCGATCATTTATTGCAACACGCCAGCGAGAGCGATTTCGATGAGCCATCAATGCAATATGCATTGTAAGTTACTTAACTGACAGCATCCTTCAGTAAACTGGTTGTAATTACGTGTCGCTGTGACACTACTGATTGCAGTTGTTACTTTAGCAAGCTGAACTTTATTTGACAATTATCGGCATCGGCCGATTCAATCTAGTTTACAACGCTAGTTTTCCCACTCTTGCTACTCTATAGCTCACTTCTCGCTCTTACAGTTTATCATTCTTTGCTAATACTCCAGTGCCGTTGGTCACGTGGTTTTAACCACATGTCAAAACGTGTCAGCAAAAGTTTGTTAGCTTTACTTTAAAATAATGTCATAAGGTCGCATGGATGGTCGATCACTCTTATGACTAATAATAACAATAAAAAAAAATCAACAACGCGTCATCTAGCCGGCAATAGAGTAAACGCTCACTCATTTCAACAGGAGATAATCACGGTTTACTAGTCCAATAAACAAATGTTCACAAGTGATTACCAATCGTCTGCTTGCATGACAAAACCTTCCACAAAGTCTTCCACTCATTCGCATGTCGGAGCATTGGACAAATGGCAGTTTTACAGCACAGTTTGTTTTGGTGGGTGAAATGTTGCAAGCATTCATTTAATGATTTTCTGGAGTGTTAGGTTTCTACTGAAAAATAAACAATATCTGTAGCGTGCAGAGTGTAATATCCTCCAGACGGCCAAGTAAGATAAGCCAACGGTTGTTAATTATCATTACAGATTAACGTTGTGCAAAAACACATCGATCTCGATGCCGAATCCGAGACGACCAATTAAGGTTTAGGATGAGGGAACCGATTATGGAAAATTATAAACAGAAGCAAAACACCCTTTCGTCCGCCTTCACGGAATGCCACCGTATAAGGGCGACTCGTGCAGGCCTAGTATTTAGCGTGCGGCATTCGAGAAAATTCACTCGCACGTTTTGATATCATTTTGGTACCGCTTTGGTACAAGTATGGCTTGTTTAGCTCTAATGAGTAGACGCATTTGAACGAGCACATGTAACCAATGCCAAACATTTTAGCTGTCTACACATTTAATAAAGGTAATCAATAGTTTACCAAAACTCTTATTATATTTATCCCGTTTTTAACAAAAATATGGAAATTATTGCTATAAAAAATGAGTGGCGAATTAGTTTGTTTACATTTAGACCATCCGCCGGTTGCTTCGACCATCTGACAAACACGCAGGAACAAAGAATAAAAAATATGGCCGAATACGATACCAAATCTTCTCCCGTTCGAGACACGAGTGCTTCCGACGGCATTCGTATTGGAAATTCGTACGGCAAGCAATCTAATAGGTCTGATTGTGTGACCTATTCGCATGTGGTTGTCTCTCATTGGCCTCTGAAATAGCGTTCAATGTTTGATCATAATTTGCTTGCGCTTTTTGGTTTGTGTAAAGTACTGGAAGATAAAATCAACCGAGCCGAGCTTGACATTTGTGCAACAAAAATCGACAATTGGACAGTGTAGCGAACACTACCGCACGTGTCCATAAATGGAACACTGTTGTGTCATTCAAACTAAGCAGTACTAAACACATGTGATCATTTATGCGATCGGTAAATCGGTAAACCTAACCGATAGGGGCAACATACAATACACCAAACCTTCTAATTGATACCAAGGCACCTTCAAAACAACACATTTAAAATCCCTCCGGCTGCGTTTAGCCGGAATTCTTTTGACGACCAGCAGCAAACCCTTCCAGATGCGTCCTCCTTTTGTTGTAAAACTTCGCAACGTAAAGGATCGTTGTCGAACATCTTATCATTTGGCGTAGGGCGCGAGGTACAGGTCACAAATGACCTATGATATTTCAAAATATTAATTAAAAATTATTGTACTATTTTGGAGCCATTGCCATCACACTTCAGACGCAACCAACCCGCGCCGCCGCCCCATGCAACATCATTGGCTCACCCATTGTTGGCCGGAGTGGCCGCGGCCCATCGTAAAGCGCAGCGGCATAAAGGCATGAAAAATTTAATCAATTTTACAACACTCATTTCCATACACCATCGCTGCGTCCATCACCGGCAGAGTTAGTCATACATCCGTCAAGCGGGCCGTTTTGCCCAGCATCTCACATCTGCTTCGCCACGGCAGCGGAAGGAAAATAAAACTCCGCCAGAACGTCGCCATAATTGCATCGGGCATTGATCTTAAAACCGATCCGCATGTTTTACGTTCACCCAAACCCGAAGTCGAAACCCGTGTTGGATGTCTACGGCAGTGCTCTCCAACCCTGTTCAGGATTACGGGCCACACCTCGGCCCACATATATTGAGAATATATATTTCATGTTGAGGTATATTTTTAATCCTTGTTCTGCGCAGATGCCTCTTAAACATTTAAGCTTGATTATAGAAAAAAAAATTACAATTTGTATTGTAATAAGCATTTATTTAAAAAAATCCTGGGCAATAATTTTTACACCACGGAGCACAGGTTGGACACCACTGGTCTGGAGAATACCCTTCCCTTGTTGCAGGATTTATGAGTTACCGTTCCTGATGGTCCCAGAAGTGTTGTTGCGTTGCTGTCGCGACGCAGCACATATGCAAAGGAAGAACACACGTGTGCGTCTATAGTTGCTGGCCGACGCAAACACACAAAAAAAGGTAGCTGCTTTACCCGCAAGAGCTCACCGTATTTCGTGCGGATGCAACAGGAAAAAAGAATGCATCACCGAACAAAACGCAATGCGTTATGCGTTTGTCGAAGCGAGCAGATAAAGTTTTCCATCAGCGAACGAAGTTTTGCCATCGTTAAACGAGGGCAACACCACTTCTTTCTGCTCCTCTTCCGCTGCCCCGGCCCACAGCAGCCGCATACCCGTACCGGACGTTACCAATCGACACAATCGGACGCAAACGGTGAGCATGACACGACGTTGAGGAACGTTTCATTCAATCCTTGCGCTCGACAAGAAGTGCTAATTATAAAGTTTAGTGCTTGCAAACAGACAACGAAGGTGACGGCGACAAACGGCGAACGGGTGACGAGACGGGCAGGAGACGAGAAAGTTTAATAAATACATGCCTTTGAACACTATTTCAAAACACCGCGCGTGCATATGCACTTCCGATCCGA
Organism: Anopheles arabiensis; assembly: GCF_016920715.1. Taxonomy (NCBI): domain Eukaryota; kingdom Metazoa; phylum Arthropoda; class Insecta; order Diptera; family Culicidae; genus Anopheles; species Anopheles arabiensis. The sequence continues at coordinate 11,586,988 of NC_053519.1, forward strand.
GCACTGCGTTCCTCCAGGGACGGCAAACAATCCTACATTGGTGGGTTTCGATCGGCCCCGGCCCGACGGCGGCCTCCACCGTTCCGGGCACAGGATGAACCACACCGCATGCATGAAGAGAGACGCAGCAGCGCTCGCCGGGAAAAGCAATTGCATCGGCAGCGCGTCGGGAGATTTTATGTATTGTTATTGCACCCTCCCGCCCGGGGTTGAGGTTGAACAACACTTTCTGCCCGGTCGACCGTCCGACCGTTAGATCTTTGATTAGCCATATTTTTGTACCGTGGAGGTGAGGGAAGATGGGCTGGCCTTTGAAAGACCCGACAGCAAGGCTAGGATCCATGTAGGCAGCATGTAGCTAGAACCGCGGTCACACGTGTGGTAATATTGCTTGATCGAAAAGGTTACTGCAAGCCACATCTATTTTTGAAGAACATGGCGTACTTTGACGACATCGACAAGCAGATGGAACAAACGCTGGAAGCAAAAATGATTTGGAGCTGTCGTCGAATCATTTCATTATGTTTTGTGCAAAAATTTGTTTCGTTTGTGGTTCCGTTTAATTTAATTTTGTGCCATCAGTTCGGAATTATTGAAGGCATCTTTCAGCGCGCTTTAAAAACTCTTTTTCCACACGATATTGACACCATCAAATGGGGATATCAAATCTACTTTATTTACATTATTTTTGCCCGCAGCTTCCTGCTTCATCTTTCATCTCCGATATAAAAAAAACACCCGGACGGGAAAAGTTTCCATTTCACCGATAGCAACCTACAGGATGGACGTGATAAAATTATCGTATCATGTTCCTTGTGGCACGATATCTTTTCTTTTTTCGTTTGTGGGAAGTATAATACGATCAGCGTGTTGTGAAGGGATGATAGTACACGTACGGATAAAATTAATCAGTAAACGAGTAGCTAGATACACCGTTTTCGAGCCCAACTAAGGTGCTTTTGAACATTGGGCAACTATAAGTCAACATTTCACAGTCAACGGAAATACTGATGCCAATCTGAACAGTGTTCAATCGTAACTGAACAATTGAAACCCCTTTAGTTGATTCGTTTGCTTCATGGAGTTGAGGGTTTTTTTGTGTGTGCCTTCATTTACGAAAAATGTAACTAATTGATAAGCACTAGAATTTATCTCGATACCTCCAAAATTATTCTCTCTTGTTGGCCTGCTCACGAGAGAGCACGTCGGTGTAACATGGCCCGGTCAACATTATTCTCCAGGATGCTCGATCCCATCCATCCATCCCCAGCCATCCAGCCATCGAGTTCGCTGTGCTCCCCTGCTACCTCCAAAATTATTTATGAACTATTAAATACATACGAGATCAACTCATCTCAACTTCTTTAAATGTTCATGAACTCACTCAGCAAAATGAACATTGAAAGAAACGATCCTGGGTAATTCTGGAGAAAGCAAATATTTTAGCTGCGATGGATAGGCCTTGCTCAGATAGGCATCCGCATTTCAGTTGGATGTCAAATGTTTACTTATAGTAGAACAATGTTCAAACGCAACTTAAGATTGTTTACTGGGACTCGTGTAGAACAGCGTAAATGCGATATGTCAAGAAGATGAATCAGGAAATGATTAACAAGCCTAGCGATGAAAATGCTGACTTTGCCAGAGGAGCAACCAGAGCGTTTTAGCGACAGAAGATAAAGAAACTAAAGATACAGAAGGAACGCTGTAGCTTCCTGTTTGCGATACGCATCATATTTGCCTATTTTGCAGAAGTCTGATTTCAGCTTCCCGCTATTAAGCAGCACAGAAGTGTTTCGTGTCAAATCGGAGCGCTAGGGACGTGACAAATTTCCCCTTCAAGCGGTCCAATTTCTTGAACAAACCGGAACACTTGAGTTTTACTGTCTAGGCATTCCGGCACTGCCCGATCGGGGGCCCCGTAACGCAACGTTAAGCGGGCGCTCGGACCTGAAAATTCTGAGCCGACATATAAATCCGGAGGATGCAGCGAGCAGCGAAGGGAACACTTCTCCCGCTCTGCACTCCCCTCGCACGCCGTATCTCGCTCCAGGTCGGTCGGCGATCATGTATCGCGGCCGGGCTATGACAATGACATCATTGTCGAACCCTTCTTGCCGTTCGGATAAACAAAATAGCTGGAGCACAAATTTTCTACGCCAAGCGATTTAACTGCCAGCGCCGGAATATGACGCTGGCACGCTGTTTAATTGCTTGCTCGAAGTTTGAAATTTTATTGCCCGGCCCTGCCACGGCACGCAAGACGAATAATTTTGAGCCTTGAGTGGGTTGAAATACGTACCTAGCAATTGGGACAAAGCACCTACCCAGCAAAGCAAGTGTAGCGTATGGTGCACTAGGGGGAATTTCCTATTTGTAGTCACACACAAAACAAATACGAAAGAAAAAAATGTGAAATTGCAGCATGACTGCAGCCATTCAGATCTTTACATCAGCGCAACAACAACAACGCTCGACAGGCATCGACAGTTAGATCGTTTGAATTAGAAGTCAATGTGTCAGCGTGAGAATTAGGTGTAGTCTTGTTATTTTTCTGTAATCAAATAGGCAAGAGCTCAAACCATCACAACATAAAATGTAAACACCTTTTCAATGTCCACAATAAAAGAAAAAAAGAGGAATCAAAGGCAAATGAAATATATAAACGTTAAAAAAAATCGCCGTAACACTCAACAGCGGGTCCTTCTGGAAACTACACGGAAGCCAGTTTGTGCTGACCCTCAACCCTGTCCATCTTTGGCCGGTCCGTTCGGGACACCCATGGCCAGGTTGGTGTAACTGACCCAAACGAGGCAAGTTACCCAATCAGCCAGCTCCAAGCACAAGTGTGCACCAACATTCGCCCCAAAACTGGTGACATATTTTGTCCGCCCCCGCATGCAGCTGGTGCTCCTTCACTTCCTTCTTACGAAGGCACAATACCTTGCTGGGGGGGGGGGGGGGGGGTCAGATCCGGCCTCTAGCTGGACGAGGCAAAAGGCACACTAGACAACCAAAAACTAGATGCTCCGACGCATGCTCAATAAACCAATAAATACAATCAATCACGAGCAAAAGCCAAACAAGTACGAACACCCAACCAATCAATCATAAAAAAGTTATAATAACAACAACAAAAAGACAAGGTTTGCGGAAGAACGATTGAGCATCTCTTATTCCCACCTTCCAAAATAAAATAAAAAAAAACTTTGTTTTTGCTGTTCCGATCCGATCGTCTATGCTTTGGGATGATGCTGTTATGGATGTCTCCCACCGCCCAACAATGAGGATTAAGCAAGTAGATAGAAAGTGAGTAGTACTGGGATTTATTGGATTTGTTCATTATAAGTTGTTTAAAGTGTACCGGTAGTGTGTAGTGTAGTTGTCGTTTTATAAGGGGTTCGTCATTATAACTCTCCTCATTATTTTCTTACTTAATTACTTAATTTCTTCAACTTGGATTTTGGTTTTCTTTTACCTTTTGCTTATTTCATGTGGACATGTTAAAAAAAATACATTGAAAAAGATCGAAAGTGATCGTTTGTTTATTTTTATTCGATTTCATTTTTTTTTTCGACTTGTCTTTCATTTGCTTGCGATTGCTTCAACCATGTTGAGCGGTTTGCCAAGCACACCCATCTGCGCGGAGAGCGGAGAGCAGCTCGCTAATTAGACGCTAAACGTTAAACCATTACAGAGGTTGCGTGTTTGAATTCATATCTGTTACGTAGTATAGTTCTAGTCGTTAAAGAAGATGTCAAGTCAATTCGCTACCCAAGTGACATTTGTTCTAAATTTTTTGGGCATAATGGTGCTCGAATGGTGCTCGAAATACCAAAAATTGTGGATTCGTACGTGATAAAAGCGTGTTGAAAGCGTCAACATTTCGTTTGTACGATGATGATGGCGTCCAATTAATTTTAAATTCATATTCTTTAATATTCGACGAAAAAAGGCACAAAGGCAAAGAAGGCACATTTCGTGCGGCGTGATTTTGTGAAAGTTCGGTAGATATAAAAAGGTTATACGACCAGTAATAAGGATTAGAAATGTTATTTCCCAAAGGATAGACAAGAAATCAACAATAAGCCACATCACAGTCGATCTTAAAGGGCTTGTTCTAAAAGTCCTTTAAACTGGTGCAGTTTAAGGGAAGTTTAAGGCACCAGTTTAAGGGAAATGGCTAGAAAACCCGATTTTCGAGCCCTAAAATGTCAATCGGGTAAGGAGCACCCAATCCAATTATTTTTGAGCAATTCGTACTACTTCTTATTGATGTAACGACCTTCGCGGTTATACCGGCTTGGGCAAAGCTGCAAATGTCGAAAATTATGTTATAAATTGTATTATGCCGAAATTCGTTCTGGAACTTTAAAATTGAATTAAATGCCGTTCTTTTAACATTATTGTTGAAATAATCATTGATTTCTTCACCTCAAAAATCCTTTCATTATTCATGAGTAATTTAATTATTGTATAAAAACAAAAAATTGAATTCAAAAAATAATTCTTCTAAAATGTAAAGGTGTGCGAGCGGCGAACCCTGTCTCTTGGTGCGATCGCTTTCGCGAAGCTCGTACGGCTCATTAGCGCCCGACCGCGGCGGGCTAACCTTGAACTACAACCATCAGCGCGATTGCAAATGAGGCGAGCAAAAGCGCGAGCGCGACCGATCACCATGCGATGCGCATTGCATACACGCCAGGCGTATAACAGCGCGAAACGCACGAGCATCGTCGGCATTGACGAACGAAACGAGAAAAAAAACTATGATCTTTTTCTTTTTATTCCGCATCGCATTAGCTTTCAGAAGTATTAGTTGGAGTTTGATTGATTGACTTCAATTGAGCTGTCATGGTCGGAGTGTTGTTTTTTTTCTTTCTACTGCTTCATTTCTGAGTTTTTTTTTTCCACAGCTATACGCCGTTAGTCGAATGCGGAAGCGACAGTATCTCGGCAGCACACTCAATAGATGGCGCTGCTAAGCTTTCAGAGCGATAAGAAAAGCTTTGCAAAGCGATCGTAAGGGTTTTCCGGCTGGGCGCCATCAGCTTAAAAGTGGCTCTAGAGTTAAATAAGAAATAAAGCAATTGTTCCCCTAAAAGTTTTAAAACATTGCCACATTTCAACAATTTACATTGCTTCCTTTTTTAAACTTCATAACAAAACGAGCGATCAGAAGCACCAGCTCAATAGAGTGAGATAACGAAAGAGGGAAGATAACCATCGAATTCCAGAGGCGCGTGGGTTGTCTTGTCTCAGTATTATTGCTCTATCATACACTGCCTCTTTCCTTTCCTTCTCCTCGCCTATCAAACGTTTTTGCTTGCAATCTCCATATATGGCGGAAGAACCACAACCGCAACACACTCACCGGAGCCAATCTGTCTCAGGTTTTTTGAAGCTCTCGCTGGTGCCTCCGTGGATGTGTGTGTCTGTGTGTATATGTGTGGACAACAACAACACAAACAGGCTTCCCGGTTGGTCACGGACAGGTCGGCAAAGTTCGAAGCCCCGGCCAAGCGGTGGGAACCTCGAACCCGCGCTACTCTACAGTCAGCCGCCACATATGGTGTCGTCGACGTTCGAGAGTCTCGAACGCACGCTTTGAAACATACACATGGCACGCCGTCACAAGTGCGAGAGAGGGCGAGAGTCAATAGGTCCGTTTTTTGTTTTTGGAGGTCCACTCCCAGGCAGTGGATGATCCTTAGCGAAAGCCGTAAATGGATCCTTGCTAGCTCGCCCGGCTGGGAGGAGGGCGTCGAATCACCGTGAACTCGCTCTGAACGCGGAAGCTGTGACCGACAGAACCGCTGAACCGGATGAGTTACGAGTCCTTTCACGGGTGCCATACAGCAACAACAAACTGGTGCTACTTAGACACGATACGTTATGGATTGTACTGCCATGTGACCAATGACAAATGACGATGATGTGCAGTCAAAGTCGTCCAAGTTTTGCACCTGTTGCAACGGTACACAAATCAGGCGGCGGGACAGGAGATTAAGTAGGGTTACTTTGTGGACACAGCTGGTCAGAGCAGGGAAAGATAGAAAGATAACTTTTTTCTGTTCCTTCGTTACAGAGCTCTTAAACCCACGAACGTATGACGCAAATCGTGATCGGGAATTGCAAACATTCCCGGTACTCTCAATTGCCCACCCGGCCTGCTCCAAGACGAAGCAAGTTCTGTTTCACTCTTCCCAACCACCTTCCCCCATTTGGGTAAAACAAATCCGCTTAATTTTGACATTCTTAACGATGTCTTGTTCTCTTGCAGCATTTGTTTGCTTCGTTTTTCAATTATCCTCTGCCCCTTGTGCCAGAATGTGTGGGAGGCTTGATGACTAATTTAAATTGAAACTTGCTAGTCTACTTTCATTGCTACCTTGTTATATCATCCTGCAAAATAAAGGTTCCTATCTTAATGCTCATTGAAATCTTTCCCAACAAGCGTGTTCTTCAAGGACGAGAGATAGGAATGCGTATCTTTACTGCATTTAAAATTAAAAATTTTGTTGTTCGTAAAAATTTCTACACAATATTAATCCATAAATGTAAAGTAACTAATGTACTTTGGCAGAAGTGCCAAATCGAGTATGGAAATAATTTAATCCATCAACATATTTATCTCTTTTACATCCTTTTCTTTTCTTGAATCTTTTGGACACAGCAAGAGCAATCATTTGGGTAAATTCCTTCTTATACGGTATTAATATTTTGAGATGTTACCAGCTTTGTAACCATTTCGTTTTTATCCAGAAAAAGAAAACGTTTTCGTTACGTTTACATTTTCACATGATTTGGTTTAGCTTTGGTTTAGCTTTGGGAGTGACTCGAAGCAAATATTGATTGGCAAAAATCCGGAGACAACTTCGAGCCGACTCTGAAAATTGTGTTACCGACTCCCAGTATTATGCGGAGCCTTTTGAAATTGTGAGGGGTCTTCCGAAGTCGTCTGGAGTCGTTCGGGGTCATGCGGAGTCGTCTGGAGTCAACCGGAGATATCCGAAGTCGTCCGGAGTTGTCCAGAGTTATCCGGAGTCGTCCGGAGTCGTGCGGAGTCGTGCAGAGTCGTCTGGAATCAACCGGAGTCATCCAGAGTCGTCCAAAGCCGTCTGCAGTCGTTTGGAGTCAACCGAAGTCGTTCAGAGTCGTCCGTAGTCATCTGGAGTTGTCCAGAGTCGGAATCGGCCGAAGTCGTTCGGAGTCGTTCGGAGTCGTGCGGATAGCTTTGGTTTGTATTTTTAGTATTAGGATTAGTATATATTTACCGAGTCGTTATTTTTATGAAAAATACAATAGTTGCTTAAAAATTGTTTACCATTTTAAGGAAAAAATCAAATGGACCTCGTTATGAGAGCATTTGACGAACTGCAGAGCTGGTGAAGAATTAAATTCTTGGTCTTTTTTTCAAAAATATAAAGCGATTCTGATTGTTTAAACCAATGATTAGGTCCAATAACTATTTGAAGACAATTCGACGAATGCTTTCAATTTAATAGGGCGACAGTAAAATTAGATACCAAAGCGATTGATTAATATCATGCCAAAAAATGTCCGTTTACTTTAGAAACTGACTTGCCTAATCCTGTACCATACTCATATTACAAAAAAAAAATCTAAGCCACTTATCACTGGAAAAATACCCGAGATTTTTACCCAAAAATGAAAATACCAGATTGATACATCATTTGAAACAGCAATTGAAGTACAGAGCTTGCTAAGGTGGAATGATCGGAACCACACAGCACATAGCTTGAGCCTATTCTTGGTTTAAAACACTAGCGACAGAACTTATCGTGTGTAACGAATCAGCACCTGTCACTGCACGCACCTCCGACTGTTTCGGGCACACCGCCGTGTGGCCGCCGTGTTTCACCCGTCAATCGCGTGTCGGGCAACACCGCCAAAGGCGACTCGGCCACCCCCAAATATGGCATCGGGTGACCCCGTCTCGGACGTTTGGTGTGTTTTGTCGCGCCACGGAAACGACACCGGGGACTAGCGCGTACTTGCTTTTAACACTCACTCACACACAGATGGAGGGATGACTAATTACGCTCGAGAACTCCCCCAACCTTCGCCAAACGGATGGTTGAGTTAGTGGAGTTAAGGTTCTAAACGCGCGTCACGCACGTTCACCAGCAAAACCAAAGCCCTGCACCATTGCTCGGCGCAAAGCGAATGACGAGGTGAAAACGTTGACAAGCTGCCGGTGCTACACACTCACCAGCTGTTAACCATTTTGCAAGCGGGATGGAGAGCTGTTCCCAGATTGCTTTGGGGACTTGGGGCGAAGAACTCCCTCCAGCCTTTTCCAAACCATTCCGCGTCGCTGTTTGCTGAAGTTCTGTTCGTTTGCATTTTAATTGGCTCGCCGGCCCGCCGCACACCTTTTCGGAAGCAAAACGGGCAGAGCGGACGCAAACACCAGCACCAGCCAAGAAGTAGACCGCACATCAAACGGAAGGCCCGTCCCTTTTTTGGACAACTCCCGCAACCTGTTGACCAAAGGGGGCGACAGAGAGCGCAAGCAAAGGCAACACCAGCGCAACCAGGGACGAGGGTAATAGCCACGGCCTATCCGTTTGCAACTACTAATCGGTTAGTATCTTGAACCAACCCACACAAACACAGCCGCCTGTGTCTGGGGACGAGATTCGAGTTCTTAGTCTAGGATCTCTCCCAGCCATCCCCACTTACTCCCTCCCCCAATATCTTTCCGAGATCGCAATTCTAGAGGTCCGATTTGTATCTTGGACGTATGACAACACCTTGTGCTCTCTCAGGCTCTTGAACGAACCGGCCCCCGATATCTTGTTCCGAACTTCTTTGCGCGATGATAAATTTCCACTTCCCGCGTAAGTCCACACCGCTCCACTCCTCAGCCTCGCAGCAGACCACAGACAGTCGCGGGTAGCGCCCTCCGGGGAAACTTGTTTTCTAGCTGTGTGTGAGCGCGCGAAGAGTTATGAGAGGTGAATGATTTATACTCTTATACACACACACACAGACGGACAAGGAAGGTAGAATGGTAGATCTGGCAGGTCCACGAGACGAGTCTCGTGTCTGCTCCCCAACACCGTCAGTTCCCACGCACCTTGCTGGGATGCAAGCCGAGCCAAGCCACCAGGCGAGCCGTGTGCGGTAGTACATCTTGGGGACGGCCTAAAAAAGGAGTCCGATATTTTATACCACCCAGAAAGGGTGAAGCGGGGCAAGGGTTGACTGGAGGCTGTAAAGGCTGCTGCTGCTGCAAGTAGCTATATCTGGGGTGGATCTCTTGCCCAAACCGAACCGAATGCCGTTTTTGGGTTTGGGGAAGGCGCGCAGGGTAAAATGTCGCTCACCCAACATTGTGTCTGTCGTGTGTGCGTGTGTGGCAAAGGGGTGTTCTTGCGTCGATGCAGCGAAAGGAAGCCGGGGAAGGCAGTGACTGCCGTCAGTAGCCGATATGTTCGTTGGTTGATATCGTGTTTCGCAGCAAAAGTCAATGGACGAGCGAGCGAGCGCGCGCGCGCGCGGGCGAAATCGGGCATCGAATCCGTTTTGGTGGGCTCGGGGGCAAGCACACGCACCACACACAACAACAACAACAGCAACAACATCCATTTACAGACCAGGAGCGGCGTTGGTTGTAACCCGGCCTGGGCGAGCGAGAGGGAGCGAAACCGGCCGCGAGAAAGCCGAATGGATGGATGCGCCCCTCATTTGCCCGGGGTTTACCGTCCGGTGGACCGGTTTCGAACGTCTCGACCCTAGCGGGGCCAGCGGTGTACTAGTGAGAGGTGTTTCGCAGACTCTCGGCGCACCATTGGAACATGCTGGCCGAGACCACCGCATTTCACTTTGGAGAGCGGCTGGATGGGACAGAGGGAGGCAGTAGGTTGCCCTTCGCTACCAAACGCTGTTTTCCAACGTTTTTCCACACGAGCGGAACCCCATCAACACACATACACACAATGAGTCGAGAAATCGATATCGCGCGGAGTGCAAACGGAAATCCGACGAGACATTGACTTTGACGTAGTGCAACAACAACAACCACGGGCCCATCGAGGGAGATCGCCGCTACCTTGAGTGAACTGTCGCCGTGCTGCTGGACGAAGATCTTGATCCATTATGCGTGCGTCTCGGTGACGAATCGAACGACCTCTGAACGGAGATGCATGCAAGCGTACCTAACCTTGGGAAGGCATGTCTGAATATCCGAGCCTCACGATAGTTGCTAGACTTGGAAAACATCCAGTGAGATCTTATCTCGTCGGGTATCGCGCCGAGTTAGTTTAGCAAACCAGCAACCCGGGAGACCGGCCTGAAAGCACCATGATAGGCCCTCCGGGGAATTTCGATTTCAGCTCACGAACACATTTTGAAAAGACTTGCTAATCGGGTTTAAAGCTGTATTACCAACCATAGTTTGGGGAGTTTTAGTTTTGGAATTGTGTGTTTGCGTATGTGTTGCTGTAATGTTCAATAATATTTTGATTTTGCACATTGCTTGAAAAGTTAGACGTCAGTTATAATATGGAATCAGATTTCTCCAAAACTTATCCAGATTTTTAAGGAAGTTTGGTAAGAGACGGTCAAATAAATGGAATTGATTGTTATTTACATAAAAATTACATACACATCAGTTCAATAGCCAACAGAAAATAGCCACTGGTCAACTGAAAATAGCCATGGAAAATCTCCTAATCAAACCGAGGATGGCTTATGGCTTAGGAAGCTGAAAAATGATTATTCCACAACACCAGTGTTTCAAAACACTTAGACATCCTAAGGTTGCCAAAATGACTACTGCAAACTTTGTTATTATTCGTATTCAGCTATTTACTTGAGTCTGGCTGTTCAACAATATTGCAAATCAAAACCGCTTTAGAGTGTACATTTAAGATGACATGTGTTATGCGTTATCAGCAGCTACGCGAGCCAATATACTCGTTTTCGGCAGTTGAAGGTCTCGCTCTAGGTAAAATAGAAGGGACAAAATCTAACGTAACGATGATTTTTAATAAACTGTTGTCCTGAACAGCTTCTGCACTGGTTGAACGAAACAAAAATGGAATGTGCTAATTCTCCAGAATAGTAGAATATGAAAACTTCAATATTTCAGTGTTGTACGTTCCCTAATTCTCCCACCTCCAGCAGTCTCGCTAATCTTTGAAATATCCCCAGCTTCCTCTATATACAGCTGGAATTTGAACTCAGCTTTGGAAAGCGTTTGCCATCCCTCGTGCATAAAGATTGGACGACCCACAGTAACCGCACGTGGTACGAGATGACATCTACTTACAGCTGGCCGTGCCTCGTCGATGCTGGAATGGGTACACCTTTGCGACTGGTTGGTGGTACTGCTGCTGCTGCTACTGTTACTGCAGCAGTGTGATTCGCGGCAACTCCAATTCTTGTAGGCCGCTGCTGCTGCTGCTGTTGGTCAATGTCTTCGCCGCCGTTACTGTTGGTCGCGAGCGTGAGACAGATCGAGTTGTTGTTGCCGTGTTCGCTGCTCTCGTTTGGCAACCGGTTGCACTTCGGCACCCACGTTGCGACGGCCACATACACCGTCGACCTCTCGCCCTCCTCCTCCTCATCCTCCTCCTCCCCATCACCCTCGTGGTCCTCCAGCCCGTTCTCCCCTGGCTCATCACTGACGTCGTCGTCGTAGTATTCACGCCCGCCATTACCATTCACGTCCGGTTTGCCTGTGCCGGTGCGGTTCAACCCGAGCCGGGATCGCTGGTACCGGCTGCGCAGCTCCGGCCGATGTTCGCTGCCCGCGTCCGCTCCGGCACGGCTTCGCTGGCCCAACTTCCGCTGACCGGCCGGATCCTTCCGGGCGTGGGCGCTGATACTCTCGAACTTGTAGTAATAGCTGCTGTGATTGATGTTCCGATACTCGACGACGGACGTTTGAGGACCGGCTTCTTCGTGCTGCTTCGACCGCTGCTGCTGCTGTTCCATTGCCTGGGGATCATGAACCTTGGTAAAGTCGACGTACAGTGCATCCTCGTCGTCGTGCTCCCGCTCGATGGCCGAGACCGACCGGCACCGGTCGTCCCCGTGCAGGGCTCCCTCGGAAGACGACACGCTCCGGCTGCGATGCGGCAGTTCCTGCTGCGTCATGGCGACGCGCCGTCCCGCCAGCAGCACGCCCCCGCCTATCTGTCCCGCCTGACGCCTGCCCGGCAGTAGTGCGTGCTTCTTCGTCTTCCGGATGCGCTGGTATGCGTCTGCGATGAGATGACTGTGTCCAGTCATCTCCTCCTCTTCTTCCTCCTCCCCCTCTTCCCCCTCTTCCTCCTCCTCCTTGTTTTCGGGCAGAGCGGCAGTGTCTGCGTCCTGTCCCGAGCGCCGATAGTAGAACTCCTGCTCGAACGGCAACCCGTTCGGGAACTTGCTGGAGAAACATTCACTTCCACCGCTGCCGCCGCCACCAACGTTCAGCAGCCGCCGGTTGCGCTCGGTCGGTTGCTCCCGATCCGCTAGCGGTAGCCGTTGCGGTATGGCCGAACCCTTCTTGCCGCCGGGCTGGTGCTTCTGCCCACCGTTGACCGACACTGCCGGCTGGTGGTTTTCGTTGTTTTCCTTGATCATCCGCCCGCCCCGCTGGCTCTGGAGATGGTTGTTGTTGAGCAGATCGATCACGCGCATATTGTGCTGGTGCAGCACCTTGGCCACCTCCCGTTCGGCATCGTGCGGCGAGACGTTTGCTGCCCCGATCGGTGCGTTGCAGCCCGGCCCGGTTGCCTTCTTCGCTACCGTGCCAACGCGACCGGAGGTGTTTGTGTGGGCCCGGCTCGAGACCACGCGCAGCTGCGGCTTGTGCGCATTGTACGTGCGCTTCTGGGCGGCGGTAGTGGTGGTGGTAGTCGGCTCAACCACGCTGCCACCGTTCCCTGCGGGCCGCGAGTACTTCGGCACGATCGATTCGACGGACGTGCCGGAGCTGCCGGGAGACTTGCGGCAGGTGAGCGGTGTCTGCAGGAACCGATTGTTCGGCAGCTGCTGCTGCTGGTGAGGATGGGGATGGAGATGGTGGCTAGTGGCCGTTCCGGCCACGGTGCAAAAGCTGGACGTCGTGAGACGCCGGTTCCACGCGTTCGGCTCGACGATTCTGGCCGAGCGGGCAATGATGCGGGGCGACTGGAGCAACGGCGTGTCGCCGATCGGCTGCTCCGGCAGCTTCTTGGCCGGCGGTACTGCCGCCAACGCTCCCGCAGCACGATGCACCGCACAACGGTCGGTGGGCTGCTGCTTGCCGCCAACCGTTGCCGTCGTTGTTCCGGGACGGCCCGACGGCCCGTGCTGCTCCTGGCTCGATGAGATCTTCTGCTGCCGGATGGCGGCAAACGAGGTGGTGGTGGTGGTGGTGGTGGTAGGGCTGCTGCCATTGCTACCGTTGCTTAGCCAGTTGTTGCTGACGTTGCGCGCCAGATTGCCTACGCGGTAGCCGAGCGGCACTATCTGCGGGCGGGCAGCGGTGGGAACCTGTCCGCCGGCCGTTTCCGTGCCGAAGGAATGGCGCGAAGCGTGCCCGACCCGATGGTTCCCGTTCGATGCTGGTGAGGAGCAGGTGCCGGTGGTACCATTGCCAGCCAGCCGGAACGAGCCGTACTGCCGCGAGAACGGCATGGTGGAAAGGCTGCTAGACATGGTTACTGGATAGGATTGGAGGTAGATGTGGCTGAATGCGTGCGAGCACTTCCTTTAATCACAAACACAAACGATCAGCCGCACAGATCATGGGTGGGTTGAGGGCGGCGAAGAGGATGAGGCACTAATAGATACTCCAACTGTTGGCGAGTCTGCCCTGCGGGTTGATTGAGAGGAGCAGAATGTTCTGCTTGGATTGATTGTCAGAGAGACAGAGAGAGAGACAGATGGAATAGACAGTATATTTCTGGGCACGACGCCCTCTATCACTAATGTAACTTTCTAACACGAAAGCTATCAAGACACCAGAAGAAATCACAGCCACTGACAGCACTGCACTAGGGGCGGAGAGGGAAACACTACAAAGAGCACTAGCAAAGATGGCGAGCAGGACGCCGCGTTGTACGCAAACGACGCTATGATGAGACCATGAGACAATATGACTAGACTGGCTCTCATCTGTAACACCCACAAACGCACGTTATATCTGCATGCAAACCAACACTACACAAACACGCACAGCCAATGAACGATCGGGAATTCGGCAGACGCGCCGTTTGCACACGATCCGAACAATCAGGGCAGAGTAGTGAAACGCTTCCTTATCACAGACGCCACGCATACACTCTCACACGATTCTGCTTACACACTAGCGCAGTAGTAGTTCTTGCCTTTGGTCGCTCGCTCGCAACCGATGCACGACCGCAATGGACCGCATCACATCACAAACTGCAACGCGGGGAAACGGGTTGGGCTGGCTGGTTGATCGAGAGGCGGCGAAGAGACGCGTACCAGGCACCAGAGACCTAATAAAGAACGCAATTGCAAAATCAACCTCCAGCACACACACACACTATCGGCTGATAGCAGAGTACGTCGACGGCGTGTGTCATTGGCCCCGCGTGTGGCTCTCTCTCTCTCTCTCTCTCTCTCTCTCTCTCTCTCTCTCTCTCTCTCTCTCTCTCTCTCTCTCTCTCTCTCTCCCGCATGTTCCAATCTTCTTCTGGAGCGCACTTTGCCCTGTCTCTAACGAAGCCCGGGGACGGACACAAAGCAGCAAACGAGGAAACCGAGCAACCAAGTGAGTCATTTTTAAGGTGGAGAGATTAATTGAGCCACTGTCTGACTGACCCACCTCCCGCTTCCGTCAGATGGTCAGATTTCTACAAATATGGTGCAAGCCGACAAAGCAAGTACACGGCAACGCCTCGCAAGCAGAAAGAGAAGCAGCAGAAGAAGAAGGACGTCGCCGCGACAAGCTAAAGGACCCCTCAATTAAGACTAATAAACTTCACGCGAGTCGGCGCTGAATATCAACGGAATGTACTAAGCGAGACTTCTTCGTGGTGCTTTCCGGGAAGATTTTTATGTTGTTGTTGTCTTCTACTACCAAACCCCTGTACAATAACAACAACAAGAGTGAATTCCTTTTCTCTGCTCATTTCGCTCTTTCTGGCTCTATCGCGTACCGCGAGTCCACTGAACTTCTACAACGTCTGAAAAGGGGGGTCTTTGCAAAAGAACGCACTCAGGCTACGGGTGGTAGCCGCACTGGCCGGGAGGGAATGGAACCTCGTACCACATGTTTGCAATCTATTCGCAACGCAAAACATTCACCGACGAAACGAAAACCCACCACCCAACAATCTGTTGCACTGAAATCGCCCCGCCATCTGCTTCCACACGTCTGGGATTAACCTTCCCGCAAGTTTGAATCAAACTTTCCATACCACATGTTTCCGTACAGTATGTTTTTTTGTGTGTGGCTTTAATGTCTATACAACGCGTCTCTTCACACGACAGTCTCAGACTCTTTTCTTGCTTGTTCAGACCAGGCACCACTCACCACACCGCGGACAAAAAAAAAACAAAAAAAGAGCACCACGCACATAAACCACACACTTTAGACTCGATCTCGGTTGACTACGACATGAGGGGGCCACTACTACTCTGACCACCGGAGAAAGAAGATGCGTTTAAATGCGCGAAAATCTGCGCTCCACAACCCTCGGACGCACGCGGAAGACTGAGCGTCGGCGGTGTCCGTCCTGTGCTGAGTTGTACGAAGACATAGCCCCGGGGCATGGCAAAACCCGGTCCTTGTGCAATAATTGCCTTTCAATTGACCCCGACCGTGCTGGGCTGGCTGGGCTACGAGACATTAGAATAAAAGGGGGCGCAATGTTTAGTTTGAAGTTTGTCGTGTCCGGAACGGACTGTTTACGTCCCCTGATAACACACACACACTAGATCACACGATAAGCATCACGATGGCAAGTGGTGGTCATCATCAGCTTGGACATGCACCGGGGAGAAGGTTGTGAAATCGTTATCATGTGTCACACATCAGCACAACCCCGCCGTCGCAATGGTTTCTTCGCCCTGGCTCCGCGTTACAAACCACACTGCAATTTCCAGGAATGCTGAGATCATTAGAGATTAATCCAGACCCAAACCAAGTGCAAGGCAGGAAGCGAACGCGTAGAATCGTGAAGATTAATTAGTGATATTGATAATGGGATCACACACACACACACACACCCGCTCGCGCCAAGTGCAGCGGGCGAAACCGACAACAAGCCGGCATGCGAAGACATGCTTTGACAAACAAATGGAGCACCACGATCCCATCGCTGCCGGAAGAAACCACTTGATCAGTAGTTAGGAGCAGCAACAAACAAAACACACACACACACACACACCCTCAATCAAACGCTCTACTAAAGAGTATCGTTTACGTCGATCGTCCATGACGGTGCGGTCGCGTGTGTGATACCAGAGGGAGCGAAAGAAAGAAGATGCCAACGTGAGCATATAGGTGACGATGGCTAATATACCGTGAGCAGCAGCACACACACAGCAGTAATGTGCTTATCGTCCGATTAAAACCATCGATTTTGTAGCTGCCTTTGTTGGTTTTAGCTCAGCTTTCAGCTGCTTCGCTTGAGTGCTTGGAGACTCCACCATGCCAGACGCGTGACCCGTCATCCAACGTTGAATGAGGGGGAGGATGGGATCTTAATAATCCCTGCCAGTTATTTATCGCACTATCGGGCGTAAATGAGGTAGCTTCACTCTGCAAGTGAAGTACTCTCACGCAATCCGGCGCGAGACATCATCCCGTAAGCATGGGGAGGGTACCGCGCTGCTAAATCACTGCGCTGGCAACGACCACCGCCACTCCGCTCGAAGTGTGACGCACTCCGGGGGCACCGGAGTTTCATCATTCCCCTCCTCCCAATAGTTGGACAATAAAACGGAACAGTCGGATATGAAGCGACCAGTGAAAACATGTGGTGTTTGTGGAGCTACCGATCTATTTAATTCCCAGTCCTCTTCGCGCCTCTTCTGCCTTCCTTAGTTGCTGTCTCAGCTTATCCCGCAACAACGGCTCGAGCAGTAGAACGGCAGATAAAAGAGGATATCGAGATAGAGAGGGAATAAGAGAGAGCTAGTGAGACATCGCACATAGCAAACAAAATTAATGGTGCAACCGTTTGGGAATGAGTCATTCTGAGTCCTTGGAAGATCCGCCAGAAGCAGGGAGAGACCCCGTGCAGAAGGCGAGTGTAGATATAAATTACAAAATGGCACTGTTTGTTGATCGGTACACGATCGGTGTACATATGCGTGTGTGTTTGTGCACGTACCAGCAGCGTACTACGAAGTCGCAACCATATGCGCGCGAGATGGTTCCATGATGGCAACAAAGTACACCACCAGCATCATCATCATCGCCACCTTCTCCCTGGGCAAACTCCATCTCCGCACTGGAGGTTTGGTGGTTCGTTCGCTTGTTATTTTTATTTTGGTAACCACGGCGGTAATACTACTCTTCCCCCGAATGTTGTCCCTTCCCCCACTACCTATTTCGGTAAAAGGAAAGTAGCGTGGTCTCAATGTCACGCCGTGGAGTGCGACGGCGTAGATTGGTGATAGCATCGCTGTATTTAGAATTGGTGCGGCAAATTAAAGCGGTCCACACCGTCTCGCGTGCTGAAGTGAACTGCGACCCAGCAGGGCGAACGATAGTACAAAAGGACAAGAACGGAAAGAGGTATACGGGTATAGTAATGAAATAATTCTTTGTGACGCTGACTAACGTTTGTTTAGCAAGCAACAGAACAGCAACAAAGCAGTCTGCACTATGTTTGTTTGGGTTAGAATTTTATTTCGATACGAAACACTCGCCCGAAAGATGCCGGCCTGATGATGCGCCATACTGTGACCCTGAGGACACTACTGGGAGCACACAGGCCATGTGTTTTTTTTTTTGTGTGTGGACTTGATAGCGGAGAGAGCACAGTGGCTCAAGCGTTTATAATCAGCAAATAACTAGCTAACCGAAGCGGCACCACATCTGCTCCCT
Organism: Anopheles arabiensis; assembly: GCF_016920715.1. Lineage (NCBI taxonomy): Eukaryota > Metazoa > Arthropoda > Insecta > Diptera > Culicidae > Anopheles > Anopheles arabiensis. The sequence continues at coordinate 11,605,019 of NC_053519.1, forward strand.
CGTAATCAACGCCTCAATCTTGGTGTCTGAAATGTTTGGACATCAGGAATTTCAGGAACTTACAAACCTAAACACAAAGCGGATGAACTAATTTCTTCAGGTTCACTTGCCTCCTCCAATACATCGTTTGTCATGTTGCCAAACCTCCAATCTGCTCAAATTCCTCTTCTTGCTCCAAGTGTTGGCGATCTTCATATCGCCAAACTTCCAAAGCTGTTGGTTCTAGCATTATTCTAACCTCAACAAAAACCCTCGATATCTCAATCGATGCATGTTAAAGGTAGGTCCTAGATTGGGCACCTTTCAAGCTGCCTAATAAATTCCGTTCTACTTTCGCCCTCCGGCAGTGTGGAGTGGAACGTTGTTAGGTGGCCCCTCTCCCCATATCGCCGGATTTTCCGGGTCGGATGTCGCTCTTTAGCTCGTTGACCCAATGACCCTCTGACCGTCGGGTCGTTTGCCACCTTGTGCCAGGTGGCGTTCTCGGTAGCGCTCGGAATAAATAAGGACCCCAATCATTAAGTGTTACACCGATTGTGGCACGCGACCCGCCGCACTGGGGTGGGGGCAGCATAATTGGAACCAATTTCATTAGCCGCGGGCTAGCACTACCTTTTCTATGCACAGGGCTGTGGTAACATCTTACAACGGTAATGCTTGATTCGCGAAGCTTTTGCGTTGTGTGTTTTTTTTTTTTTGTTTTATTTGGAAGGATTACTACGTGGCCCACTTGCGATCCAAAGAAACTGGAGCACAGAATAAATTGCACGCCCAGCAGCCTACTTTTTTTTTGGAGCGATAATATAATCTGCTGTCGAGGAGAGCATTACAGCACCGTCGGTCAGGTTTTGCGCACACCCAAACTGAAGGGCAGGAAGGAAACGCATTCAAAGTACGTCCTTCCAGCTACCATCCAAACACAGCAGCTCATCCTACACTTGTGCCCTTGTTATACCCGCTGGAGTGTTTAATTTCATATCACCCCGTCTCGGGGCATACAGACGAGAGACAGAGAGCAATAGTACACTCCGTCGCGCCATTGGCTCCGTGTGTCCAAAAAAGGCAATGCGGCGATCGTGTGGCTGCGCAAAAGCCCGAGCAACGCGAAGGGAAGGGGTACTCTGTACGTCTCATTAAGAGCCTCGGGAGCCTTACGAGCCGGACCTAAAAAGGCAGATCTCCGATCGCTACTGCAGCGCTCAACGGGGATTGCAAGGATGACTTCTCGTGCATCCCTGAGCCACGTATTTGCGCGGCATGCAAGAGCGGGAGAGAGCAACATAAGTCTTAAGGTTGCGGAGGCTTTGGGGTGTTTTTAAGTCTTCAAGCTGGAAACCGAGCCAAATGATTGCTTCATACGAAACATTAACGGCAACAGCGGCGCAACTAGTTTACGTCTCAGGGTGTAGGTGGCAATGAACCAATTTCATTGGATGGAAGCAAAAACAAACCCTTCCATGAGAGACGCTCCAGAAATGTTGCAGATCTTCATGAGGAGTACATTTAAACGAATGATCCTAAAAACCCTACCAAGGCCACACCGTGCTATCTTCACAACAGAAAGAAAACTAAAAATACGACGCACATAAACACCCCTTTTGAGTGATCTGCAACAAGCAGGGCACTTGAAATGCGGCCTCTGCCAGCTGTCAAAAATGTACAACTCTCCAAACTTTTCCAAAATCCCTAACAAACAGCAAAAGAAGGCATTAAAAACCCAAATGCAAGCGGCAGTGACAGCGGCGTCGGCCGGCCAGTGCACTGCAAGGGTTTGAACCGGTTGTACAATAGCACCAAGCATACGACGGGGGCTCTATCACTCGCTGCAGCAACACTGTGCAGACGAGTGCAGAGAACCAACCCAACGATCGTCCCGCGGGCAAACCAGCTCGAACACACACACACATATGGCTGCCGCCCACTTGAGACGCTCGGTCGGGCGCTTGGGTCGGATCATAATCCGGCAGCACCGGAAAAGGGACGGACGGACTGCAGCAGCAGCAGTCGAGGTGGGTGGGTTGTCGTCGCGAAGGGCACCGAAGGGTGCACAGTGGGTGAAGCGGACTGTTCCGCGACTCTAAGATTGATTTACGCCAATTGCATCTCGAGAGCTCACGCTTCCTCACGCCGTCCCGGCGTATGCTGCCACATACTGTAGCAACAAACTTACAAAAAATCGCTTTAGCCCAACGTGTACCGTACCAAGAGTCTCGGTGCTCAACTTCTCTCCCCTCCTTCCCTCCACAATTACCCCACCTGCACACACCTGCATAGGTAGAGTGGGGCTGCCCTGCATCTTGAGGCTGCCGCTTTTCTTTCGCGCGTTGCAAAGTAAAGTGAAACGATTTAGTGCTTTTTTTTATTATACACCATCGCCCACCTTACCTCCCTTGTGTACCACCACCACCAGTGGCAGACGCGGGTTTGAGTTTTCGTTTCCTACCCACAGGGATTTACCCCGTCTCTCCTCCGTCCCTCTTCTCTATCGTTTATCTTCTTTTCATCATATTGACGGTTTGTGCACAAGTTTTTTTTTTTTGTTGCTCTCCTCCGCTGTCTTCGACTTGGCTCCGACCTGACACAGAAAGCACCACCCAGCAGCGGATCGAACCCATCGACCCACCCCGAGGAGCTGCACGCTTTATCGCTCCCTCATCAGCGTCGCACGCTACCCACCCCTCCAGTACATCCTGCCGAAGCCATCGCGCACATTGGCCGCTCCAAATCTAAATCACATATTATATTTGAAACGGTGGCGCGGCCACTTTAATGTGCGATTGCTTTTCCAGTGCAGTTTTTTTTTTGTGTGTGTTTGTTGTATTGCTCAAGCAGTGAGAGCTTCATCCAGGGCGACGACGCTCGGTAGCTACAAAGTAACACACAATAAATGATTCAAGGCGCACGGCGCGGGAGAGAAAGAAACTGCTCACGCTGCCAGCTACCATTAGACACATTAAACAGGAACGATAGCGAACCATAATTGTGCTGCTGCCGCCGCTCGTGAGCACATACGAGCGGGCGAGCATAATTTGTGTGGCAATAATGCGGGCGCGCACACAACCCCACCACGCACCAGCACCCGGGGAGCACATTAATTTACAACAACAACAAAAACAACAACAACAAAAAATGCCGAAAACAAAAAGGCCAACCTTAAAACAGCAAAAATGGCACAAAGAAAAAATAAACAACTTCCCGCTTCATGGGGAGGAGGAGGAGGAGGAGGAGGAGGGGGAGGACGGGGGCCAGGGGCGAAATAAGACAGCAACAACATCAACGGCAAGAAGAAAACAAAACATAAACCCCGATCGGAGAAGCAAACCCACCAACAATTAGCCCCAACATCCGATCGGTGCGCGCTACCCAGCAAGCAAAGCCGATCGATGTGAAGTGGTTTTACTCGTTTCCTCCCTGTTTTTCCTCCTGCATGTCTCTCTCTCTCTATCTCTCTCTCTCTTTCTCTCTCTCTCTTTCTCTCTTTCCCCTCTCTCCGTCTGTCTACCCGTGCCGGCACGATTGCAATATTTTTCGCCCATCACCGCTTCCGAATTGTATGTTCCGACCAGGCACGGCAAAATCTTCCGCCGCCCGCTAGCTTTCCCTTCCTTCGGTGTGTTTTCCTTTCCGTTTTTTTTCCACACACCACACACCTTCCTATATAATGGAAGGGATGATCTAGAAAAAAAATCGTACAAATGCACAACACACACATACTGCCCCTTGGTGTGCAGCCAGACCGTGTCACAAAAATTGGTAAACAGTGAGAGAGCCCCTCACGCGTTGATAAGAAATTTGTTCACAGTGGGAAAGGAATAGGGATGGGGGAGGGGGTAAAGGTAAGGGGAGGACGAGCAGGGGAGAGGATTTGGTTTGTTTATGAAACGAGCATGAAATGTGGTGCCGTAACGCGATGCAATTCACGGTCAACTGCACGACTGCCCTGCGGAAGGCGTTTTTTGTTGTTGCTGTTGCTGTTGGATTTAAAGTGGAACAACTTCAACCACTCGATTGGAAGATGGCAGTGAAACAAGGCAAGAGTGAGAGAGAGAGAGAGAGAAAGAGAGAAGATGAAGTAAACGGTTTGAACATGTTGCTTCGTAACATAAAAAGGCAGCAATTTTGTAAAACATATTACCCACTCAATGCGGCGCACAAGGAAGTGGGGTTTCAAAATGGAGCACATGGGTGAACAAGATGCAAGGCACCACATGATTGATTTCTCGAAACCGTTTTACAATGTCTAAGGCTCGCTCAAAACTGCACAATAAACGCTTATGGATCCAATTTTTTGTAGAGTTTTCAAAAGTGTCGCGAATTGGACAGCTATTAACCTACGCCAGCCGGGCACCGAGAACGAACTGCTAGGGGACTGTCCAATAAAGGTTCAATCACAAGAAATTCTATAACTTCCTTTCAGAGGCCACTTCTAGCGCATCTCCCAAGACTTGGGAGATCTTGGGTCTCGCCGCCCCGAAAACCCAAACACCCAATCAGATCCATTTTTAGATGGCAAAGGAGAACGGGGGCGGGAGGAGGGTAGAACACTGATACATAATATCAACTGGCCAATAAACAAACCACACCCTAATCAACACGACAGCCACGATCGCCAGCAAACACTACGCTCGTCGGCCGAGGGGTCGTGATTTATTTCCTGATAACTGGCCGAGTGGCGCTCTACTCCACAGCGGGCAGAAAAATGGCTCGTTTTTGAGGTTGGGGGGGGGCGAAAACGAGGAAGAAGCCACGAGACGGTACACACCACGCATATCGATAAGATAACTGCACGACGTACACCAAACCCCCGTTGGTGGTTGCAAATGCATGGTTGATGGGATGATTTGATTACTGCGTCTGCGGCTGTGCGAGAGAAGAACTTTTGATTGATGCTGTCCGATGAGGGGAGGGAAGATGAAGATCATACTTTGGAAACTCTATTCTACCGCTCAGACTCAGAATTTCACGGTCTCTGCGCGGACCAGCAGAGAAGATTGGAACAGTTGTAAGCTTGAGAGCCACAGGAACTCAGACACACACCACCAACACACACACCACCAACACACACACACACGCACGAGATCCTGACCCTTGCTGATCGAACGATCGGACACAACACTTACACCAGAGCAAATTGGCTAAAGCTTCGCTAAAATCACAGGACACCACACCGGCGTTAGATGACCGGCGCGTTCTCGGGCACACGCGGTACCGGCGGCGACGACGGCGTTACGCGAACCCTCGCCCGGACGCGGCCCAGTTGCCGGTGGCGTGTTGGGGCGTCAGCGATAACACGCGAGAATACAAGCGATACACAGGCGCGCACGATACACACACACACACACCCGTGGCGGGTACGACGCTGGCAGTACGACGAACGTACGGCGTCCGGAACGCAATGGCGGCGACGACGACGGCGGCGGCTGCGATGACGACCCCGACCGCACAACGAAAACGGTTCGAAAAAGTAACGTACGCTGCTGCTACCACGCTGCTGTTGGTCCGTGTCCGAGTCGAGCGAATGCGTGCGACCGTGAGTGAACATAGCAAGCGACTGAAACGGCACGGAAACGGTCGGACCGGTGCGACCTGCTGCTGCCGAGAGCCTTCTTGCTGTGCGTTGCGTTTCTGTGTGTATGTGCGCGCCGCGACTAGAGAAAGGAACCGTACACAAGCGCAAAGCTTTAGCGCGGCGCGGAGCGGCGGAGTTGGAGGACAGGCTAGAAGCATTGACATCTTGCCACCGCCAAGGGTCGCGATGTATTCCGAGACGCACAAGACCTGGACGCTGGACCGGAAATATGCTGCATCCAACAGGTCCACTCCATGAATTCTCCGCTGAGTGTTGAGTGTAAAGTGCATATGTATTGCAAAGCAAATTAATTTAAATCAAAAAGTCTCTTAAACAAATCGAAAAAAAAAACAACGTCACAAATTGTTTCAACTACAACACACTGCCAACGGAAAACGATCGCAAACGGTAAAGGGTAAATTTTGACACTGTGTTTCCATTGCCAGCGCTCATAGTGCTGGACTTTATTAATCCCCTCCCCACCTCTCTTTAGCCGCCTTCTTATCATACTGACGCGTCAGTAAAAAGAGTGTGTGGCGGCGGCTGCTGCTGCCTCTCTCCTCTGCTCCACGCACTGGAGGTGTGCGTCGGTTTGTTTACTGCATTGGGCAGAGGCCAACCCTGTGCACGTCCCACCGCACCGGTCCTACTGATTCGCCATCGTAAAGAGCACGAAAGAAGGCTACCACGAGCGATGGAAGACGGAGAGCGAAGGAAAAAATGGACAACTAAAGGGGGGACGGGAGCAGTGAGCCCGCGAATAAGGCGCACACTGGGATTAGAGTCGGCGGTCTTACGACGAAATGGTGCTATTCCTTTTTTATGACTGTTCCATTATTATTTTGTTTCATAATTTACTGATTAAATGAGAAAATTTAATATCTGAAGCTGATACGATTGAAAAAAAGGAATCTGAAATGCGATTAACACCGTTTTTTGTGGCACAGTATGCACCCAGCCCAGACATTGTTTTCAGAATTTCGATTAGTAACTTATCTTTGCCAATTTTCAGAACCCAACCGTAGCTCACAGGTGCAGATAAGTTTTATCCTATAAATTACAAAAAAACATTTGAACTACTATTGGGTTTCATGAATCAATCGTTGAGATTCATTCATATGAATCTTCAGCGATAAGTGATTCGAAACTCGAATCGATTCTCCATAGATTCAAAAATCTTTAAAGATCTCCAAGATCTCCAAGAATTCATGAAACTCTAAAGATTCAGGATATATTCATGTAAGATACATGAATTCATAAGGATTCATGAATCTCCAGGGATTCATGAATCTTTAGAGATATATGGTTTTCAAACTATTGAATTTGCGCGATCCCATGGTACAGTGGTAAACTCGCACGACTTGCAAATATGCCCGTCGTGGGTCCAAGTCTCGCATGGACCTTCTACCCGTAGCAAAACAAACTATCCAGCTGCGTGGTACTTCCCAAGAAGTCTCGAAAGCCTGTATAGACTGTGTAGGTTGCTACTCCATAAAGAAGAATAGTAAGAAGAACAAGTTCTATGAATCTTTGGAGATATATAATTCTTTTGAGATTCATCAATCTTTCGATATTCATGTATCTTTCGAGAATCACAAAACTTTCAGATTCAACCGCGATTCATTGAATCATTTCAAAGATTTATTCAGATTCTTGAATCTTAATCAGATTTACCCAACACTAATGTAATATCTTTCACAATATCCCAAGTGAATGAAAATGTCACTTTTCGGCTGTGTTTTCGATTGATATTTCGTACACGATTTGACAAACGAAACAGTGTACGAGATTCTGCCTTTTTTCGACACATAACCACAACCGCGTGCAATGGCATCTAGCGTCTAGCGTCTAAGGCGTCTAGCGTTAGACATTTTGAGGTTAAATAGTTTTTACATTGCTGGTGTTTATATGAATGATACGATACGAAAGAACACAAATGATTTAAAAGCAAACTAAACATAATAGTCAAAAAGAAATACACATAACCTGCTTCAACGCTTGGCTTGGAGAGCGAAATGGTTCGAATGGAAGAACCACACATACTGATATACATTGCTTGTCAAATTATGAGAGTGTATGAGTTATCGTCCGAGAATTTCCGCTTGGGAACATTTCCAGTACTAAACATACCATAACGATACTATTGTGAATGTACAATAAGAAGAACATCACAAAGTTGTTGTTTATTCGCTCAGAAAATTAATTTTTTTTAAATATCTTCCGCATTGTTCCGCATTACGCAATGTCATCTTGGTAATGAACTGTCATTTCGCAACAGCACGGATGAATGAAGTATTTACTAATATAAATGTAATGAAATTAAATTGAAAATAAATGTTGAACTTGACGTGATATACAAACGAGCCCAAAAATGTTCTTGCAACATGTGTTTGCCAGTTTGATTCTATACGATTCGGTAATGTATGTTCCCGCAACATTTTCGCAGACGCGGACCTTACAGGGTTTCTCTAGCCTGCTCAAAATCGGAAGCGAGCAATTCAATCCCGTAAAATACATTTCAACAATAACAATGGAAACTTGAATGATTTTTCATTGGTTGCTCGGTATACGACATTCAGTTGACAATATTGAATAGGGATTTTACAGATTGGAAATGAAGCTTACAATGTTTAGCTTGCTAGAGAAACACTATAAGTGCACTATTTGTTTGTGCAGTATTTGATGTACATGATAAACTGCGTTTAACTCTATAACTTGATGGAAGGAATGACAATCAAGCCTTTAGCATTGAACTCCGCAATCAATTCACTCCAGAATCAATGAAAAATGATTCATATCAATCTTTTTTTTCTGTACCGCACTGTATAACGTGTGTTACTTTCGCTCGCGCGTCTCCCAACCATCAGCCTTTCTCCGCCGCCGCCAGCTCTTGGTAGCTTTGTCTCGCTCTCGTCTGCCCAGTGCCCCTAATTTATGCCATATTCGTGGACACAGATTTATCTTTCTCCCACCTACTAAGGTGCATGGAGGGGTGTTCGATCATTCTCGTCTATCGTTTGCGGTGCTCGGCGGGTGTGCAGCAAAATAAACCACAACCACGCGCTTTGAACGTTTTGTTTTGAATTCATCCAACGATATGAAAGGGTTTGGGGAGAGTTGGTTCGGTGGCTCTAACGTCAAACCCCCAAAACAAGAACCATTCGCAGAGAGATACAACTCGCCGTGCCTGTCTGTTAAAGTTCAACAGCAAGCTACTGCTGAAAACTGACAGCAGACAGGGTCATGGCGTGCAGTAGTAGTTGGGCTGGACGCAACTTCTTCCATCAGAGAACTTGCCCGTAACCCTCGCTAAAGAAACCACCTGACAGAGTACACGCAACACAAAACTGCATGCCAAACACGACTGCTTACTTGACGTGGAGGTCCTGCCGTGCTGGTGCAACAGCACAAAACAACAAGCACATAAATGCGTACGCAAAAAAGAAAAAAAAAACAACACAATAACAACAAATAACACAAAACATGGCCCACGGGTATCACCCCGGCCGAAGAGCGTGAGGGCGTTTATAGCGTGCCGCGAAAATTATCACCCTCTTCAAGGCTGCCCCGGCGCGCACGAGAGGTAAGCCTGGTGTCCCAAGAACCGGGCGGCGAAAATAGGGCAAGGTTGCACACACCGTTTTGGACGGAAACGCATGAGGTCTGGCCACGCATGAGTGTAGGACACATCCTTGCGCGCTCCTTGAACCTGCCGCTGCCTCATCGCTCGGGTCTTTGCGCCCGGGGGATGTCTTTGCCGCCGTTTCGCTTTCTTTGCAGCAACAGTGGGAGAAAGATCACGGGGGAGGGGTAGAGGGGGGAGATAATGATTCGATCTTTTAGCTTTGAACGCTAAGCTAGTGTTGTCAATCTAGAATGGAAGTCTTTTTTTTTCTAGCTCAGCTACAGGTAGGACACCGTGCCTATGCGATGGAAGGTACCGAACGATAAAGCACGAAGCCGAGGCGACGATAATGATATACCATTTTGAAGATTAAACACAGTAAAGATCTGACACGATGATGGTGCAGATAATGAGGACACAACAGCAAAAAAGCAGCACTGCAAACGCTTCAACACATTTTGCGACCTCACGCTACTAAAGGAAGCGTTGGGAGGAGTTGATGGGGTAGGAGGTCTTGGTTGGACCCGATGTGCACGAGATTCCTCCACATGCAGCCATACCCTCATTCTAATGTCGGCCGAATATTCCAAAGTTTGTGCGCGCGTTCGGCCGTTCCTGCCAAACAAGAACGAGGAAGCGCGTTCGTCGCCTATGGTGCGTCAAGATGATGGCTGCGGAGGACAAGCGAATACAAAGAGCCGGCACAAGAAGACACAGAGTGCAGCTAACGCTAACAAGAGCGCGGCCGAGTACAACAAACCTTCTCAAGGTGGATCACCAGGCAATTTCCCCCACCACCACGCGCCCGTGCTTCCCCCGGGGTGAAGCGAAAAAAAAACCCGAATACGGGGAAGGTTACTACCGAAAGGTGACATGGGCATAAGACGGGCGAAATCGAACTGTGGAGCGCATAAAAAAATCACATTCAACAGTCACATACACACACATGCTCACAGGTATACGCACACGCACCACAAGCAAGGCAAGAGGTGAAAAGTGCAGAGATGATGACGGTGTGTGCTACAAGCGACAAGTCGCGAGGAGGTCACTCGTTGGCAAAATTTATACAGCGAGAAGTATGGCTACGTGTATGGTAATGAGGGGCCAGAGTGGGTACGCTACTGAAGTTATTTTGTTTAAAAAAAAAACTCTTTAAAAATATTCTCAAGTTCACCCAGAAAACTGTTTGCCTTTTTTGATTAAATTTAATTGATTTTTCCATATGACAGCTCATCAGGCCTATCATATACGTCAAACGACTCTCGAATCTATCGGAAGCCCCAGAATCGAACGGGAGAATATTTGGTATATAGCATATCGCAAATATTTAAGCAATACGGGCTTTTTGAACCGTTCCTCCTGAATATAAACCAAAAATATCAGCAAATATTATTATAATATTTGGTAATATTTGGTAAAAATTTGGTATCATATGAAGGCATCGTCGAATTTTTTGTGTTTGTTCCATCGTGCTTGACAGCTGGTCGAAGCCACCGGCGGACGGCGATTGTGTGAACAAACTGATTCAACACTTTTTTTAAATCAATAAATTCCATATTTTGGCTACAAATGGGTTACATGGAAGTGATGAAAGTATTATATGACTTGTGTTGAGTATAATTACAAATGTAAATGTCGATCACAATTCATTTAATAGTTGAATTTTGATAGTACCAATAAAAGATGCATCGACTCGAACCTGCGGACGAGAAAGCAACTTGTCAAATGATAGCAAAATGAACAAAATGAACGTTTGAATGAATTTTCTTGAATGCCGATTGCAATATGATAGGCCTGCATGTATCAAATACTTATAATTCGATTCACTAATTGTTTAATTTCGAAGACATCCTCAAACTCCGAACCTACATAAGTACCGCACAACAGACAGCAACAGACTGTGTTTATGTGTAGAACTATCAGGCCTATTATTTTGCTCGAATGACATTCGATTCCGTCGGAAGCACTCGAGCACTTCTTTAAAATCTTTTTTTTCCATAATTTTGTTGGAAATGGGGTAAAAATGAGTGATAAAAGTGTTGAAAAAATATTGTTAAACAAACATCAACAGTGGCTTAAATTCTTTGTGTGGTTGAATACGCTCGTTCCCGACAGCTTGAGCTGTCGGCAAAAATCTCTCGAATACACCTTGCCGTTCCAACAATACGGTACCGATTTTTTTACTTCGTCGACTCAAATCTGCCGAAGGGTTACTCGAAAGGGGAACGTCGCTAGCAAAACGATACCAAAATGAAAATAATGAACGTGCGAGTCAATCTTGTCGAATGCCGAACGCAGGCCAGGTATGTCTTTCAGTATGTTTCGTTTCATCTTGAAAAGCCAAACGTTCACAATTGCAACCATTTTGCCCCGCATTCCCATTGGGCAAACTTATGTACGCGCAGGCAATTCGATCGGTCGCCGTACATTGCTGAGTTGCGAGAATGGTTTTCGGTACGCATTGCCTTTTTTTGGGGGGCTTCTTTGAGCAGCTGACCTTCTTCGATGAAGACAGCATTGAATTGATTGACCGCAACACCAGCATTTAACCAGGCGGAAGTTACATTCAAGAATGCCAGAAATGCTGGAGCTTTACTAATCTGGATTAGTTTGACAAACGGTTGGCAGGTATTTTGCATAAATAGAGGCAAATCACTATGCAGTGCCTAGTTGCCAATGCTTTCTGCTAGGTTCTCGCCAATGCAGCTTTGATCTTCTTAACCGCTTGATTTATGATGCTGTTTGTGGTTGCACACATTGATCGTGCACATCCTTTGAAGGGTCGAAATTTTATCATTTCCCATGTCGGCACAAGGAATGCTGTACCTTTACCTGCATGTCAGGGGTGACAATTGAGTTGTTAAACAGTTCCTAACCAACAGTTGTGCTGCTCCAATGAAGCCACCCAGCAAACAGGGTAAATGTCTCAGTTTACTACGGTGACAGATGTTTTAACGCCACTTTTTACGACATTTTTTGACAGCTAATGGTTGCCAGTTTGCATTAAACAAATCGAATGTCGGTTGAGCATCGTTTACGCATGTCATTAGAGCGTTAACGGGCGCGTATAATTACTACCACCACCGCCCGCCGCACACGAGCGAAACTTATTAAACGGATGATTTATGAAGTTGTTTCCCGCCGCGAAATGGGCACACTAATCTCTCCAGTCCGATCCGATTGGCAAGCGACATTTAAGTAGATACCGAGCGCGCTAAACGCTTGCCGCGCAGAACTTGTCAATCCATGGCGCCCGCGGGCATACGACGCTACGCGCGGCACTAAATTCCACCAGGAAACCGATAATTTATGGTCAATACAAGGCCGGCACTCTCTCGCGCTTCCCTTTCCGCGCTTCACCGGGAGCGCAACGGAAAGGGAAGCGATGGTGCGCCCGACTCGCCCCACTCGAACCCATCCATCCAAGCTGAGGTTATGCCACGGCACAGCGCTAGCGCCACCCCAGACCAGACCCTTTTTGGCTTGTGCCGTCTCTCAGGCCGCCCGCGTGCAGAGAGAAGCGCAATAAAACAGAACCTCTGCGTGCACACCACCATAACTGGAATTGTGAAAGGGAAATGTCATTTGAATTTCATCGATACCGTGCGCGTCATTGATTTCGTGTTCTTGGTTCTTGGATGGTTGGTACAAAAAAAAAAAAACGGGGAAGAATAATGTTCGGAATAGTACGCTTGATGCACCTTCTCTTCACACTGTTATCCACGAATATTCCGTACTGGTGGCTCTGAAAAGGGCACCAGAACGAAATCATAAAATGCAATAAACGTCTAAGCTCACCCTTATGTCCTTGTGAACACCACTGAACGTGGAGCATTTCCTGGGAACTTCCAACCATCTTCATTTCCTGATAGAATGTCAGCCGATCGATTACACAGCCCCCGAGACAGTACTGATTGTCTCCATCATATAGGCAACCGGTTTCAGAATGTCTATTCTAAGGAAGTGCACTAACGTCGTACTGCGCCGGCAACAGTTCCAAAATTCCAGCCGATGGATGGAGCTCACCAATCCAATATCCAATGAGGTGAGGTTACCCAGCGGTTTGTCTATCAAATTTCCTCCCATACATTGAGCAAAAACAAATTTGCAACACACCCTGGGTACGGCCGGAAACCGACAAACCATTTGGAGGTATGGTTGTAAAAATAAATCCCATCCGCCTCACAGGTGCAGCCAACGGCCCAGTCACCATGGATGGCCTTCGACGACGACGACGACGACGACGACAACTACATCGATGATGATGACGATTACGATTCCCTCCCATCCCCAAGTCTGCCCACAACAAAAACAACAGCCAGGGAAAGGAAACAATCAATTTCGCAATGCAGAATACACACACACACACGACTGACCGAGTGGTGGTGGCGGAGGACATACAGCTCAATTTATCTACCTTCAATGCCCTTTAGGCACTGGTCTAGGGAAACCTGCGCGAGTGCCTGCTTATCTAATCGCACCGAGGGCAGTCGGGAAGGGATACCAAGACGTCTCGCCGGGTCAGGGTTGGAGGAAAAGTTCACACACGGCTAAAAATATTCGTCCCACACACACACACACTTCACTTTCCCTCTTCATTGCGATCTCTGCAAAAGCAAAGAGGGAAGAAAGGAGAAGAAGCGAACCGGGGGGGGGGGGGGAACTTTCTTTGTACACTGGTCCAGATACGCCAGGCTTCATGAGCACCAAAGCGTGGCGAAGGTCGTAAGTACACCGATACAGCCGCACCGATCTCGCACTCTTTCCGGCAACGAAATCCGCCCCCAAAAAAAAAAGGCAGTGGCAAACGGTCAACCATGCGGTTCGCTGTGTGTCCGAGGGAGGAGCAGAGGTAGACACCGGCAGACGCGTCGTGCATTGCGCTCGAAATTCACTTTCCGCTGCGTGTAATACCACCCCTGGGCGTACCAATTAATGGAGCGCGGGTGAGCGTTGTAACGTATCTCGCGCGCGCACACACATTAAGTCGCCCGGCGAGAGCCGAGGGTAAGCAGTGGATGCAAGGGAACAGCCGCACCATCCCGCCGCCATCGAGATGCTCCCATTTTCACTGGCCAGCAGCACCGTGCGCGCATAAGTTTCATCTGATTTGCTTTATGTGGAATCTTTTTCTTTTGTTTTTTGCCATCCTTTCCTTTGCTTTGCTTCAAGCGTGGAAGTGAAACCATACGTCACCGGTTCGCGCGCGGTCTAGAAGGCACTTTCCACTCTGTTTCACGCTAAGATCTGGTCGGAGGTGCGGCTATGGAGCAGAATGCCGTTGTTGTACACGATGGAACTCTTTCATACAACTTCAAAGTATTGCAGATATCAGGCCGATGTACAGGCCGTGAATAGTTTCTGACCTGGGCACAGTTTTGAGGCAATATCCCAATGCCCCAAGTGAGATCCTTATTGCTTGGTCAATTATTTGCGTACATGGAGACAGGTGAAAGATATTGCATAAATTCCAAGTATCTATTCTACCAACACGAATTAGAGTTGTTCTACTGAAATATTTCCTCCTACAACGAATGTTCCACCAACCCACACACCTCCAACTGCCAGTGCAACAGGTGGGTTACATTTAGACGCAATCCGCACACACCACTATCCGTCATGTTATAGGAACTTGGAAACAATACGATGAACACAGGAGGACGACGAGAAAGAGCGGTAAGAAAAGCAACAACACAAAAAAGTTCTCTAAATATCAACAACCCCGCTTGCGCAGAACCCATATAAAGGAAGAAGATAATAAGCTATCCGAAACCGACATCTCCGGGCTGATTGGATTAATGTCAAATCGATGGCGAACGCCGAAAACACGTCGCGACCCGGTCCCGGTGAGAACGAGCTCACTTGGGGAGGGGAATGGTGATGGTTGGAATATGCGTTACCAATCAGTGCACAGATAAAGCAAAAGCAAGAGACACAGTATACAAGCAGCCTGGAACAAACATAAACAAGCAATCTAAACGACGTACCAGACACACCATTCCGGACTGGTGCGGCTGTAATTATCGTTACTATTAAGATTATGATAAATGACGCGAAGCTTTTGAGCTGTAACGCTGCACTGGACCGCGTTTATTAAGCGTGCTTTGCGCAACAGCTACAAAAAAGGCAATCACACAGATGACAAATAGTTTGAATTTTATGTTTTGTACCCCAGCGCAGTACAATTGTAATGTAATAGAGCACTATAGATTGTTTTTTTATTGGAAACAGCCGTATCCAGTACATCAGGTATGTCAAACTGGCGACCCGCGTCAATTTTGAACGCGGCCCGTGAGATTTTTTTAGAATTGCTTAAAGCACTGCAAACCAAAAGATCTGTTATTACTATTTGTCTATGTGTATTAAGATTTGCAGAGAAGAACAATCATTTTGTCGCTATACACGTACAAGTACGTACAGAGAAACTGAGGCCCTAGACCTGGATTATAACAACATTTTGGGAAGACTCGATTGCACATGGTGTATGGTAAAACATATTTGCGTCAACTGTCTAGAAACGAAAGAGGAATGAAAAAAGATATGAAATATCTACATACACACACTTGTAAACTACGCAACTACTAGTGATGAATTGTTGGAATTGCATCCACGGCACAAAACCATTACGGATCATCGCTACTCCGACTCCAATTCCGGCCAAATCCAAACCGACAGTTCCGCTCGGTTCCGTTCGGAGCCACCGGAGCCGTCCAGAGCCATTTGGAACCGTTGGACGTCGGTCGGTTATCGCACAGAGCGGCTAGTCTGCAGTCAGAACTGGCTCCGGTTGTTCCTACCGATTTTGACGATCTCCGACTGAGGAGTAGAGGCTTCAGTCGGCTCCGGATTGCTCCATACAGCTCTACAAGGCTCTGACCTTAGAATGTAAATATATTTGATGCCTATTGGAGCCACTTATGATTTTGTCAAAATCATACCACCATGAACAATCAGTTAATATCCAAAATGTATGACTCATTGAAAGCGTTTTTATCCAAGTTAAAATTATTTTAACCCCACATTCTACAAGACAAATTATTGTACTTTCTAACCTCCCCAAAAACCAAACCCAAGATGGAACGATTACATTTAAGATAAAAGAATTTAAATTAAGGATTAAAATAATCGAAATGCCGAAACCCTGCAATACATAGCTTTTTAATAAGTTAGCTCACACAGTCCATATCGTTATTCGCGAAACCGACGAATCTTCGTCGGATAAAATTATCATAATGTAACACAATATTTCCTAAAATACGGGTTCTTGTTATAAGATATGCACAATTTACCACCAGAACACTTGTGCCTTGGAAACCAGTGCAAACTCATGTTTAAACACGATTAAACAAGATTTTTCTCTCGATGCGTCGAAAGATTGGAGGCAAATATGTTTGTTACGCATCCAGCGGTGGATAGCTTGGATTGTTAGCAAAAAATACGCCGAAAACTGCTAGACTTCCACTACCCCAGGCGAAAAGTGTGTTCTACAGATATTTTCTAGAGAAATATGCGCTGTGAAAACGCGTGTAATGAAAACTATCGTATTTTAATAGTAGAAATAAGAATAGTAGAAATTGTATGTTACTTTGAAAGTACATTAAACATTTTGTTCTCACCTAAAACAAAAACAAAAGAGCACATACAAAAATCATGTCGGAAGTTTGTAAATAACAAACGTTTCCAGATTTGAAACGAGGAGTCAATTTGTTTAGCAATACTGACCTGGAGCAGAATTTAATATATTTTTGTTTTTGTTCAGGAGGAACGGCATAGCGTATGGCTTAACTTTTGATTTACATATTGGAGCTGCAGTACATCATTCGCTGCGTTGTTCGCAATCCAAACACAGCCACTAACGGATAGATTTCGACTAAACGAACTCACGGGTGTGCCAACTGTCACAGCGAAAAGGATATTATACTAATCATTTCCCGCGCCTCAGACACGGGCGTGCAGCAACGGCTAGTGTCAGATTTTATTACTTTCCTTCGAAAGCAATTAAACGTGCGCGTACTGTACCGGCTGCGTAGGTTTTCGATGCATTCCTACTTTAAAGGCATACATACAGCACTTACGGACCAGCAGTGAGGAGGACCTTGACCACGGTTGATTATTGCCAGAGGTGCAAGTGCGTCGTAAAACCTATTCCAAGATCTGTTACTTCCGCCAACTTAAAAACAATCCTACCGGTACCTGGTGGTAGGGTCGCGAGTTCGAAACGTTGCAAATACAGTATTAATAACGAGCGATTAAAATCGTACCCTTGCGCCAGACGAAACGATCGGTCAGAGTAAGGTGCGCACGCAAGAGCAATTGCATGAAAACCGAGTACGTGACAGTGCTGTGTGGGTGGCTGGTCGCCAGATTCATGCCTATCCCGGTTTTATCGTCCAATCGATTTAACTGGTGTTATTGCAAAAAAACAAAAACAAAAAATAACTAAAAAACCAACCACCCACCCGTCCCAGTCCGGCGCTGCTGTCAATCACCAATCACTGCCATTTTGCCGGCATCATCATCGTGTAGCGCCACAGCCTTGAGCACGGCGTTCGGGGAAGGAAAAGAAAGCTAAAACTGAGGCACTAAAATTGCGGTGAAATAAATAGGAAGCAGCACGTCCCGCGCGGACCTTCGCCCGCGGTGCGATTTGCCCTTGCAGCGCTGCGGTGGTGCTATTGTTGCAGACTCCCACACGCCATCGAACGACGTGTACGTCTCCGTGCGTCGACCGCTCACCCCGAAGAGTCCCGAAGGTCGCGCTTGACGGTGGTCAGTTCCCTGACGCGCGGGACTTCACAATAAACTAAAAATATATTGGCGCGGCATTGCAGCACCACACACAGATTGTACACATATTGCCCAAAACTGTCTGGCGCGAGCAACAAACCGGTGGGAGCGCGAATGGGGCCGGGACGGTCATGAGCAACTCGAAATGGGCGCAAGATGAACCCTCCACTAACCCACATATACAGAGGAGTGTGTTTTTGTTTGAAGTGTTTCTTTTGTGCCTTTGCTGTTTGCTCATGTGCCAAACAAATGATCCGTCAGCTGCTCGACCTTAACCCTCGCGCGCCACCTGAGACGGGTGGGCTGGTTTGGCTTTTTGCGCGAATTGTGATGCTTTTGAAGATTAAATAAGAGGTTGTTGACAGCAGGAAGCACAGCGTAGGGCGACAATGCACAGCCCCAGTGTTTGTGTGTGTGTGTTTACACTTTTGCTTTCGTTCACCTGTCGTGGTGCGGTCATCGATTAGCGTTTGTCAATGATTGTTTACTACATTCTGATTTTCAATAGCCTCCATTGTGCTAGGATCTCCATTGTGCATCCGTTAGGAGCTAATTGTTGTATAAGATAGAAAGAAAATTAATGTCAATACTTGAACGTATAAGAAAAACATTGATACACAATCAACTGGTGCAATACATCACAAATGTAGAACACTCGCCTGAGGATGGATTTTAGGAAGGGTTAATCTGAACATTTGAAGCCTTTTCTTACACCTTTAAATCACTCGCTTTGATGTTGGTCTAATATTGTACTATCTGTTGTAGTGTAATGGCTTTAGGTTTAGATCAGTTAGAATTGTTTCAGCCATGGAATTATTGCCCAAAACGATTTTTTAACTCTAACTGTTATTAAATAAATATTATCTTTTAGATGCTCTGTTCTGTGCTCGCCTTATTTAATATTGAGCAACCTTCATTACCTTGTACACCTTGTACTAATCATCCTATCATGCCCGTATTTTGAAAAACTAGTGATTATATCGTAATATATTCCCGAAAAAATACCGGTCTAATGACTCCATTATTACATGAAAATCTCGTAATGGACAAATGCACTGCATTGCTTCGAATTACGGACACTTAACACTTTTTTGGCATGTAATATTTTCTTACTGATTCAAATTTAATCTGCCATACCTCTGTTCAACTCACTTTACTGAAGCAAACCTTCCTAATTTGAGAAAAAATAAAGACTTCTAATAATTACTAGAAACATTTCAAAAACTCATGAAATTACAACGATAGTTTGATTCATATTCCGGAATGTTTCGAGCTCTTTTTTTTCAAATTACGGACGTTGTGTATCACATTACGGACAGCCTCGAAATTTCGTTTAAAAACATCACATTCACATACGCACACACTTTTTAAGTTCTTAACCTCTTTTAAGGTCCGAACATCCAATTCTGAGTGTCGGTGTCCTCGTAGAAGGACAGTACGACGGTCTTACGGACAACGGGGTTTGGATGCTGTTTCTCTTGCACTCGTTGTGCACATTGAACCGAACTACTGTTGTGCGAATCGGCGATCTTTCCGGTACGGCCATCAAGGCATTCGACACACCTATCTTCAAATATCGTTGATTTATTATTATCACTGAATCTTTGTTCTTGTTATTATCACTATCTAAAAACACGTTTTTATGCAATTAATCACAATTTACTTCGGATATCTAGGAAAAACAAGCTAAAAAAATCTTGCTTCGTATTCCGGACAGTATTAAATATGTGTTTTAATGAATTTCAGTTGATAACTACTTCTACAATGAATTCCGATGTACTTCAATGCATCTCGACAAGATTCACAGGAATTATAGACGAAATTGCACTGAGTTAAACAAAACTGCTAAGAATGGCTCCGGTGGTGAACTGACCGACACAAAATAGTTATTTACGGTGACATCCAGGGCCTACTAGAGGTCAGGCACATTTTTAAGTGATTTTAATAAATCATGGCAAACATGTGAAATTAAACAGCGGCATAGCCAGGGACTTGATATAAAGAAATTCAATAACAACATGATGAGTGTCCGACATTTGAATCATAACGGTCTTTAGAATTGCTTGTTCACGCTTAGAATCACATATTCACATCGAGTACCAAGCACGCAATTCCTTCATATTGTAAGCCGAAACAGCTGAGAAACGCTGCCAACTTAAGTAATTGTTCATACGTCACTATAACTGGGTTCTGTTTTTTGTACGAAATCTTTCTGAAACTATTATGTATATTTAACGTGTCCTTCAAAAAACGTTAAAACAAGCACAAATGTGTGCGCAGTTCCTTCAAGTGTGAACAGTCGCAATCTGGACCAGAATCGTTGCCAACTTAAACTATTGTTTGCACGTGGGTATCAATGATATTTCTGTTTTAGATTATACGGTACTACCCGTTTTTATGGTAACGTTAAAAACACGGGCAATTTGTAACAAAAGAATGTAATGAAATCAACACCATTAGATGTGTGCGTGTGTAAAGGAAAATGGAATACTATTTCCATACATGTTTCTACCTTTACGATTTGGATACTACAGCAAATCTTACTGACGCTGATCATTAGGTCATTTTCTTCCAAAAATGCTTTTTTCTTAAAGAAGCACACAAGCAGAAATAAGCACGCAGTTCCTTCGGGTATGAACAGTCGCAGGCTGGACCAGAAACGCTGCCAACTGAAATGATTGTTTGCACGTGGGCAATTAATAATAAAAATTGCTGTTTTTAGATGCATACGGTGCTAACCCGTTCTTTTATCCTTCAGAACACGTGTTGGAAAATTTCAAAAACAAAAAAAAACGAATCAAACGTAAGCGTATAGTGTAAGGGAAAAAGTACAACAATATTGATACATGTTTGTGTCGATCCGAAAAAAGTTACGGATATTCTACAGAACGTTATGCGCAAAGCTACATGAAGTAAGAATCTTTATACCATTCTCAAATTCTTAGCTTTCATAAATACTGCCCAAGTGTAAATTGCAGAACAGGAACACAGAGTTTTGCTATCGTGAATATAAGATTTTTAAAAGAAACAATGAAACTAATCGCTCGCAAAAGCATTATTCGTTCAAGAGATTCAAACAAAAATACAAAAGCACAACGCAATTTCCACAGTGCTGCTCTTGCTTAGATAGCATTGCGCGATAAGAGTGGCTACTGCTTTTGCATGATATTTTATCTTGCATGAATCATTGCAGCAAGACTTTCTACTGCAGCCTGCTGATTGAATGACCAAAAATACGATCCATTCAGTATTGCTGGCACGATGAAGCAATTTAGTGTCGGTTGCCGAAAGCAATGACCCTTTAAGGTATCGGTATGCGGTATCGGTGGCCATCCTTAATCTCACAAGCTTCTAGGGACAAGGAAATGCCTCATTGCGATTTACGGTCGTACAGTGTGTGGAAATAGCGCTGATTATTCCTAATAAGCCTGCTCGCACATGGTGCTGTACGTATGACCTGCAAGCAAGCGTTACAACAGCTTCTCCTTCTTTGGCTCTCTGTCCAGTGGATTTTCCGTGTTTGCTACAAAGGCCACCCGCGCCGATGCCATCCCAACGGCAGTACGCCAACCGCGACTTATGACTGACTTTGCTTACATTGCTACCTTAGCTTCTACGCTACACCTGATACCGAAAGCAGGCAAGAGCCGGCCCCTATCAGTTTCTCTTACCTTGGCCCGTCCAGCCGTGGCTGTTTGTTTTGTTGTATGGAGTCACGCTCCGCGGATTGACTCCGCCGCCGCTTGGGCATAATCATCTAAAAAGAAACAAACCAAAGGAAGCAGCATTAGATTTGAGAGGATGTGCTTAGCAGTTTGCCAAACCCGCGCTTGAGAGTTAGGAGAGGAGACCACCGGAGTGGCCATCCGGGTCCGGGGCTGTACGGAACGTTCGTCTGAAACCGTCTTGAATGTTGTCGTGGCTGTTTGCTGCTGCTGCCACTGCAAGCTGACCATCGGCCACCAAGAAGTTCACTCTCCGATCCCAACCACCCCCTTCCCTCCCACACTCTCACTTACCCCGACAGGCCGCGCGTTCGGTAGGAATTTCCTGGACGCTTTCAGCACCAGCTCGGACAACGGATCTGTTAGGTACGCGAACAAATGCGTTAACATTGGTCGGGTTGTTTGGGTTTGGGCACGGGCCAAACCGACATCGGCCCCACACGGACGGGGGGGGGGGAGTGAGGCAGCTACTGTTTTCGTGTGCACAAACACGCACACACACGCACTCACACACGCCACGGAACGCCGAAAACGCGTACGCGCACACACCACTGCTCTGGTAGGAACAGCTGCTGTCACTCTGCTTGGCTTGCTTGGGGTGCAGATTGTTGTCTTTCCGCACTAACACACATACACACACAAACACACACACAATCACGGGTTATGGCTCGGAGCGATGCGGCGACGCTTGGAAGTTGATTGTTGTTTTGAAAACAGCGCTGGCTCACCAATACCAGTGCGAACTGCGAATTTATATATTAAGCGCCTGCAAAGCGAGATGGGAACGTTAAAAGAAAGGTGAACGAATCTTGAGAGCCATAAAACGTTGCACCGGCGTTCGGTCACGGTGTGCCGGAATGCTGGTGCAACGTCCAGTCCGGAGGAACAACACCGAGCATCACCGGTTGTGAGGGTTGAGAAGCGGATAAATAAAAAAAACATACACACACATTTTCCGGAGTTCGGTTTGCTTCTCCAGTGCCCAGCAGGGTCGAATGCTGGACCATGTAGGGCAGGGAAAAGGGAATACTTACCACAAGAATACACTAAACTCGTACGACACCGCACGCCGAGAGTTGATCGGAAGAAATTGAGCAAATTTGGAAAAGTTTCGGATCACAGCCTGCCTGGACGAGAAAAACCTAAAACCGTTTGCAACACAAAACCGGACTTTGACAGCCAATCTGTACGGGCTGTCAAACGGTTTCGCCCGGTTTTGCCCGCTTTCGCCCAAGCCGTATTGGATTGGAATGTTTATTTACGTGTTGAAATAGTAAATCGTTCAATAAATCAATTGAATTATGGTATTTTTTTTTAACTCTACTACTGCATTTTATGCTTTGAGTCACGGAAATAGTGTACAACAGCACACAGCGTGCAGAATAACATCGTCGTATTTTCCTCGTTCGCTTCATTTGTGCGCCATCTACATGTCAGCGCCCTAAGCTGTACGCACTAGTGATGGGAACTTCGGATTTGAATGCGTGAATCCACTCCGACTCCGACATGCTTAAGGGAACGGTTAGAACCTCGCCGCATGCGATTTTGCCGCAAGCTTTTGTTTGGGATTTGACCGAAATAAATATGGCTTCGAATCCGGCTGCTCTGAAGGAATACAGCTTCCATTGGCTCCTAATCCGGATTACTCCGATCGAATCCAAATGACTTCTTTCAAATCCGTTTCACTGCCGTGCTTAATTCATAGAGCAAAATACTTGTAATACAAAAGAAAGCTTGCAAGCAACTGTAGCTCGTAGCAAACATTGCTGTATTCATAGCTACACTTACAGCAACTATCCGCAGTACGCGATACTCGATACACGAGAATACGCAATACGCGATTCTTCTTCATTTGACAGCTCGGATAATTTTTGTTTCGATAAATCTCGTGATTTATGGTTTGCTTCCCTAATACATTTGGATTCTTTCAACGATTTACTAACACTTTCCCGCATAGGTTTTACCCGTTCCAGCCATTAGTTGGCATTATCTTAATATTTTTTAAACAATTTAGAGCAATGTGCATTTCTTGTTGAATAGTTTAAATCAATTACTAGAATGCAAATTATTTCTGAAAGCTAACAATAAATCGTGAGTGTCTGGTACCAAAGTGCCTCAAATTCACTAAACGACCGCTAAACGGGTCCTAAACGGCTGAAGTTCTCAACCTAAACGGAATCTAAAAAGACTTAGTTTAGCAGACGGTAAACGACGTATGCATTCTAAAAATAGGTTTAAAAAACTGGTGACACCATCTGTTGGTGAGATACCCAGCCAGTGGAGGTTTCTTTGCTTTGAAAGCTTTCTCCTTCCCTTTTGTACTGTTATATGGTTTTGCATTGAAGTTATACATCGCTAGTGTGGTATGTTTGATGATAGTAACGATATGTTCGATTTTGGGACGGTTGCCATGTAGTAACTATGAACTCGCGTTGGCCAGGGTGGCCTTCAAACATCGTTTAAGGAAGGTCATCCTTTTTGCCAAATTAAGCAGAACTGAGGTGGATACTGATTCGAAACGGACTTTCGACACTTGATCGTCCTGGCGATCATAGAAACCTTTAGGAGGTTTCCCTTACTGGAAACGTTGGAGTTTAGAGGCCTTACCTTGGGAAGGGGGACATAACTAAACTCTTTAAATGAGAAGTCGATAGATGTTGGATGGGCATAGTCCTATCCTGACAGTCCGAACGAATCTGACTTGCCATGATCGGAGTTGGATTTATTTATACTCAAAAGAAGTTACGTTTGTCTTTTGTTGACAAGAACGATGGTTCTTGTCACTAAGTTCCTGTTTTGGGTTTAATGCTTCTACTGTTCCTGCTTTGGGTTATAATGCATAAACTGTTTCTGCTTATGTTGTACGTTTCGGTTGGTTCTGTTAAGTGTGTCACAATTGTTTTTATATAAACGGTGTGGCCTGAGCTCTTCCGGCTGTGTATGGTATGATCTGATTTGCTGAGTGTGTTATAATGTGTTGTGGGCAGCCGTGCCGACCCCTGGACTTGCCGTGGCAGTTGCGCTGCCACCGGTCAACGTCCAGGAGGACGACAGTGTACACGCACACATAAAGTCATGATTAGGAGGTAAAGCTAGGCGAAACGCTTTCCTAGAAATGGATAGTAATATAGTAATGCGTTATGAAATGCCATCTGTTGAGTGAACTGGTGCAGCTATGGAGCTATAATTATTTTAAGGATATTTGATTTTCCAATCCTTTAAGCTTAATCCGTGGGGCATAGGATAGGCAAATCGTAAAGTTCACAGGAAATTTTTATCTTGCAACTACGTGGATATACAAAGTATAGTGGCACTGTATGGTGCAGATAAAGGAATGTAAATTAGGAAGTATAGTTATGAGTTAATTGTTATGAATAATTGGCTAAGGATGGTGAAATTTACCCAACAACTTAAAAAAAACGCTAAACATTATTCCATGCCAAACAGCCCTCCCAAATCTCCACCGCCACCCCCCACCAACTCCGGAGTCGAACCAGATTCGAATCCGAAAGCAGTCGGATTCATCCAAATCCGGCTGCAAACTCGTTTTGCCCATCACTAGTACGCACATTTAAAATAACCGTTCCGTTTTATTAGTAACGAGAGCAAAAGCAAACATCTGTAAAGCTTTTATGTGTGTGTTTCTAAAGCTATGTAAAGCTATGTCTTTCAATTTATCTCATACTATCCTTTTCCTAACATATTAAAACAAAACAAAAAGCTGTCAGATTGAACAAAAATTATGCTCATTTTCCACCAGGAAGTCAAGTTAGCGGCCAAAGGGTGTAAAGAACACTGAAACAGCATGTGCTGCAAACCCGAGCACGCTTTTCCGGCTGCTTTTCCTTTCGTTGGAGTTTTCCCAATCGAACGCTTCGTCCCATTCGTTCTCCGCTGCTCTCGATTCGGCCACCCGCTCAGTGCTCTCTTGTGGGGGCGTACGCCATTCCGCTCGCACGAACGATGTGAATGTACGAAATTTGCGCTCCCCTCATCCCCTCACCATTTTTCCGGACCCCCTTACCCGCTCTCTTGTCATTCCGCTGCCGGAGGGGGGGCACTGCAGTTCAGCGAGCACCGTGTGCCTGTGTGTGTGCGTGGAAAACCGCCGCATACAGTGGGACAGAGCAAAGACAGGGAGGAACGTGCCAACGCATGGTCATGCGCACACGGTGCCATGGCAAGTAGCGAGCTTGGAACGGGCCCGCTGCTAAATAGAACCGGCACAGCTGCCCAACACACACACACACATTAGGAGGAGGAGGAGGAGGGATGATGGGAGTGGTGCGGGGATGGGAAAGCAGTGCGAATGCGTTCACCTTTGTGGGTTCCGAAAGGACGCGGTCGGGTTCGGTTGATAGAATCGAGGGAAAGCAAGGGGCAAGAGTGATAACTAAATGGCAAGAGAGAGAGAGAGAGAGAGAGAGAGAGAGAGAGGGAGAGAGAGAAAAAATGCTGCGCGAGAGTAACAGTCGCCGAAGAAAAAAAAAAGCAGCATGGTTCACTTTTCATCTTATCTCAAAAAGATGGGCCGATCGATTGATGTGGGGGAAATTTGTACCGGGGAAAGTGGTGGAGAAGAGGATGGGGGGGGGGGAGAGGAAAGGGGGTTGGTTGGGAAAACGGTTTTAGTAAAATCGGGTGTACGACTTAAAGAGATGATTAGAAGGAGAGCACAGAAATGAGCATAATAAAAATAGAGAGAAAGAGAGAGAGAAAGAGAGAGAGAGAAAGAAAGAGATAGATAGAAAGAGAGCTGGCACACACACGCGCTCGAGAGAGAGAGAGAGAGAGGTTGATTGTGGATGTTGTGAGTGCAGGGTAAAGGGGGGGAGGGCGGTGTTGGGAGGGAAAAGGGAAGGGGGTGAAGGCATGCGCCCGCTAAAAAGGGAAACGCCGAAAACTGGCGAAGCCGAAAAGAATCCTGCCCGGCGGCCCGATGGGCCGATTCGTCAAAAAGTGGTGGTGGTGATGGTGGGGGGGGGAGGAAGGGAAGGAAGGGAAGGGAAGGGTTAGAGGAATGAGGGGCCAAAACGGAAAATTGGATCCGGCGGCGAATCGCGAATCCAGTGTTCTCCCGTCCGTCGCTCGATCTAGTCCTGCGCGCCCGCCCCGCCATATATGTGTGTGTGTGTGCATGCGAGTGTGTGTATGTGTGCGTGCGTGTGTGTGTGTGTGTCCTCGTGTATGTGTCGTGCGTGTGAGCGGGTGAATGTGTGTCCGTGTGTGTCCACGTGTGTGTGTGTGTGTGTGTCGTCCGTGTGAGTTTCTAGGATAAACGGCCGCCAGGGGCGCGATCATTGCCATCACATACGCGGCACCAAAACGCACACCCACACACACACACACACGTACACACCGACCTACGGAGAGCAAAAGTGATGCTGCCCGGCGCGGCACCGCATCCTCTTTGCTAGGTGGGTGGTGCGGGCGGTGAGGTTCTAGCGCACCGCATGGCGCTTGGTGCACGCTTGCGTCCCACACCACACACTCACACAGCGTCACCGTGCCGAAAGGACTGGAGGAGGCAAGTGCAGTGATTCAACAAAACCCACGGCCAGCGAGACAGAGAGAGAGAGAGAGAGAGAGAGAGAGGGAGAGAGAGAGAGGAAGAAACAGTAAAAAAAAGCAAAGCGAAGGTAATCATGTTTATGAGTGTGCAACCCCCTCACTGCACCTTACCCCCCTTGCTCCGCCACCCTTATTTAAGAAAGCACCTGCAGCAACCGCAGCACGTGCACACGGTGACACTTCAAATCCAATTCCGAGGCACCCCGTGCACCATCGTTTGCTAGTGAAGGTGGGCAAAACTGTCCTTTTGCCTTGTTTTCGCTTTGTTGTTGCTGCCAAATAGAGCTGCTGTAAGTGTGATCCTTGTTTTTTTTTTTTTTTTTTTTTTGCCCGAATGTCCCACAACTCAACCCGAAAACACGACCCAACAAAAGTGCACAAACAACGAACCCTGGGAGGAGCTGGCTTCCCTTCGCGAGCCGGCCCGCTTTCCCTGTGCGGTGTTTCGCTGCCAATCCTCTTCAACCATCAAACGCCCGCAAAGGCTCCTTGCCGCTCGGGCCGGAGCACGCCACCACGATCCACCGCGGCCGGGATTGGCCCATGTGGTGTAATCCACACACCACCACCACAAGTGTCGACGGCCCAAACCAACAAAAGCAGGCCGAAGAAGGAAAAAAAACCTCCTCATCTTCCACCAAACTCCGGCCCGGCCACCCCGGGAGGCCGTTCCGGGACAGTGTGCCGGAGGGCCGGAGTAATGAAAGGCTCGAGCCTACCGCCCGACTACGGGTGGTGGTGTGTTATGTAAAGGCTTCAGGCGGCCGTAGGCGTGCGGTGGTTCAGTTAGTGGGGGAAAATCGTGTGATTTTTTATTGTGCGGAATTGGAAAAATTCGTCTCCATCACTGCGTCCGTTAATGGTAGCCGCTTGGGAATTTTCCTTTTTTTTTGTTTTTTTTTTTTATTATTTGGAGGATCTTTTCTCCTTGCCTCATGTGTGTTTGTGTGTGTGTGTGTGTGTGTTTAACGGGTGAATCATAAGGGCAATCACGTTGCAAAGAAAAAGGCCTACGTAATGGCGGCAAGCCTATGTGTATGAAGGTAAGCCCGAGCCCGAATGGGGTCTCCTCGCATCCCTTTTATTGGAATTCGAAGGCGCTCCTGCCGCTACGCTCGACACGAAACCCACACACATACACAGACACACACACACACACCCACACACACATGCAGGGCATTTTGGCATGTGATGGCGGCCGCTGCGCCTTCAAACTTTCTCCGCCCGTCGCAAAGGGCCGTCCCTGCCTAGAGCCGAATCCTCGGACTCGGAAATGTCACGCGTGTACAAGCCTACCCAGCCCCCCCTCCCCCTTCCTTCTCCTTCCCACCTTCCTCCACCCTCACCCTGGGTGTCGTTCTGTGTCACGCGAGAGAGCGTACGTGAAATCACGGCAGGCAAAGGTGAGGCGCACGTGAGTGACAAAAAAAAAAAAACAAAATAGTGCTCGTGCTCCTCCACCTCCTTCTTGTCGGCGTGTGCGAAATTCGTTTTTTTTTCTTCCTCCCAACACAATTCCCTATCGCGCGCACACACACACACACACACACACTGCCCTCTAAGTACGCGGGGCTGGCAGTTTTGATCTATTTTAAACCAGTCAAACTGTCAGTACCCCCCCCCCTCCCCCCTCCGCAGCAAAAAAAAGGCCCACACACACACACACGGGAGAGCGTGCGCGCGCGCGCGCTCGCGCTCGTTTCGGAAAAAACACACCACCAGTCGTCACACCGGGCACAGTGTGTGTTACCATGTGAAGGTACCAACCCCCGAACCCCCCCCCCTCGCTCCCCCATTCTGAGTCGGTTTATGGAGCACCGGATGGAAGGGGAAAGGGGAAGGGTAGCGCGTGTGCGCCCCCGTACGTACCCCCTTCACTCATCCTGCGGTGTGCGTGAAATTTACGAGCACGTGAACGGTGTGCGAAATGACGCTAATTATGGTTTGCCCAGAAGGGAGGGTGGTTGGGCGGGGAGTGAGGGATGCTAATGTCAACAATATGCTCGGACAGCAACCTTGGCGGAGTGCGCGCCTGGGTCGGGCCAAACTGCTGCACAGATTGCGCCCGCATCTCTGCCCCCCCCCCTGCACTTCCCCCCGTCCCACCGTCTGTGTATGTGTGTTTTAATAGCAATCGAAAGTTCGGGCGTTTGTTTGTTTTCCAGAAAAGTCCCGGCCCGGCCGACATCAAAAACTACTGCTTCCCTGTGATTTACCCAACCATCTAGTGATGTGCTCTTTGGATCCGACTCTGGCAAAATCCGAACCAATAGTTCCACCCGGAGTCGGAATCGTCCGAAGCCGTTTGGAGTCGTTTGGTGCCAAAGTCGTTCAAAGTCGGCTGGAATCGGAATCGGCCGGAGTCGTTCGAAGTCGTTCGCAATTAAAGTCGTCTGGAGTAGTTCGGAGTCGTCCAGAGTCGTTTGGAGTCGTCTGGAGCCGTTTGGAGTTGTCC
Source organism: Anopheles arabiensis (assembly GCF_016920715.1). Classification (NCBI taxonomy): domain Eukaryota; kingdom Metazoa; phylum Arthropoda; class Insecta; order Diptera; family Culicidae; genus Anopheles; species Anopheles arabiensis. Next base: position 11,634,751 of record NC_053519.1, read on the forward strand.
AGAGTTGTTTGGTGTCAGAGTCCTTCGGCGTCGGCTGGAGTCGGAATCGTCCGGAGTCGGCCGGAGTGGTTCGAAGTCGTTCGCAGTCGTAGGTCCTCCGAAGAAGTTCGGAGTCGTCCAGAGTCGTCCGGAGTCATCAGGAGTCGTTCGGAGTCGTTCGGGGTCGTCCGGAGTCGTCCGGAGTCGCCCGGAGTCGGTTGCAGTTAACAGGAGTTAGATCGTTGTTTTTCACTTTGCGCCTGCATTTTGTATACAGGATTTTGTTTCGACTCTGACACTTTATTGATTCCGGATGACTCCGGATGACTCCGGCCGACTCCGGACGATTCTGACTTCCCAAGACTACGATTTCGGTCGACTCTGGACGACTCCGGGCGACTCCGGGTGACTCCAGGCGACTCTGGGCGACACCGGATGATTCCAGACGACTTGGAACGACACCGATCCAGACGACTACGACTCCGGACATTTCCAGATGACTCCAGATGACTCCGACTCCGAACGACACCGGAGCGACTCCGGACAATTACGACAACTCCGCCCCGGAGCGGAGCGACTCCGGACGACTCTGGGCGATTTCGGACCTACCTTTCAGAGTCGGCTCCAAAATTATCGGAGTCGGATTGAATTCAGCTCCAGGTTTTTGCCAACTTTACCCATCACTACAACCATCCCGCACACACACATATCCCAGCACACGCGCTCGAAATTGTTGATGTGCCGTGTTTTTTTTTTGTGTGTATGTTCTGCACATTTTACAGCTTACACTGATTTTGTGCTCTTTATTTGCTCCCCGGCAGTGGCCCGGCTCATTTTTTTTTTAATCTCATCTGCTTCTTCTTCTCATCTTTTCTTTTTCACAGCGGCCCCAGCGCCCCGCACTCTGCCGGCCTCTGATTACATAAATAAACATGGTGGTGGCCACGGCTTGGCACGGCAATATAAGCAAACGGTGTTGGACCATGCGCTCGCCCGGTGGGGCCGAAATCTTGTGAAGGAAATCTCCAATTCTACGTCAACGCGGTACGCGTGGTGCACGAGAGACAAACCAGACTGTGTGTGAGCGAGAAAGAGAGAAAAGAGAGAGAGAGAAAGAGAGAGAGAGAGAGAGAGAGAGAGAGCGAGAGAGAAGATTTCGCATCAACGCGAGATTAACGCGACGCGAGAGCAGCATCAAAAGCAGCAAAAGGAGGTGCGAAAACCCCTCTGGCGAGAGGAGAGTGCGGTTTATATTTCTGTTTCCTTCCTTCCTTGCTCTGTGTCACGGATGTCACAGTAGGCTAGCTACTAAGCGGCAACGGGCACACACAACTCTAGCACGGTACGCGGTACCCGTGGGACCAGAGAGTGAGTGCGAAAAAGTGTCATCAAGGCTGCTTGTGTTTTGCTCCTCTGATTGTGCTGGCCATTGGCCTCTCGCCAACCTCCGCACACACCGTCCGCGCAAAACGTCCGTTCGGTTATCAGTGAAGCAGCCCGAGCAGCCGAGAGTGTCGCGAGCGCCGATGGAGGCGGCCGCGTGCTAGAACCGCCGCTCAGGTGCTGTGTGCCAGTGTTTTCAGCAGCGTGTGTGCGCGCGCGCTCGTGTGTGTGTGTATCTGTGTGTGCGTTGACCAGCAGGACATTAGACCGGTCGGACCAGCAGGCGCTAGAGTACGTTGCAGTCACGCGTTGAACGCGTACGGAAGCGTTTGGGATAAAGTCGCTGACAGTTCGCCGGGCTCGACGGAGTGATTGTGTGCGTCTGTGTGTGTGTGTGTGTGTGTTTGTACACGGCGCGTTCGCTCCGGGTGGTTTTCGCTGACCAAAACACTTAACACTTCCCCCCCCCCGCACGAGCTTCGCACAGCGCACGGTGGAGCCGACGACGCCGACGGTCGAACCGGTGGCGATGGCCCCGGACACGGTGCCGGCCGTGCCGGCTGCCGAGGTGCAGCCGGACGGCGGGTCGCCGGCCAGCGAGTCGCCGGCCACGCTGCTCACCCAGGTGCAGCGGATGCTGACGCCGCCGGCCGACCTGCTCGAATGGAAGGACATGCCGCAGCACCTGCAGTTCAACCCGTACGTGCTGACCGGCTACCGGCCGCTGCAGGGCGTCAAGGGGTGCCTCAGCAGCCTGTTCTACGTGCACAACGAAACCATCAATATTCTCACACACGGTAAGTAGGCCGCGCTCGACCGCCCATCAGCCGCCGCCGCCGCCGCCCAATCAGCTCAATTTGCTCAAACGCGCCCTCAACCGATCTCAACCAGCGCCGATCTCAATCAGGCGCGCCGGAACCGGAAGCCCGACATGGCGCCAGGGAGGGTTGGCGCATGCTCACGTTGTGCGCCTGGTCGGCCAGCCCTGCGCCATCCGGGCAGTATCTTGGTCAATAAACAACAGCGCCGGTGCACTGCAGCCAGCCAAACCGATTCGATTAACCGCAACTCGTCTTCTTTTCTTCTTCATTTTCTTTCTCCCTAACCCTCTCCTCCCCCCCCCCCATCCCCACCGTGCGCCGCCGGCCACCCAAAAAGGCATTCCAATTGTCTACATCCTCGCAACAGTGCCGGCAATGATGCCATGGGAGAAAGACTATCGCTTTCTGTCGTGGTGTCATCTGGTCGGTTCCGTTGCACCGTGGTGCGGCAGCTTCGTCTACCATCTGTTCATGAACCTGGAGAACGGCGAGGGCATCTACTATCGGCTGCTGCAGCTCGACATGCTCGGCATCTGGATCAGCCAAAGTTTCGGTAAGCCCGGGGTTCGGTCGCATCCAGTCGATCCAGCAAGACCGTGCAAGTGCAAGCAAACAAAACAAACACAAATAGGCCCGAGAAAGAGCGGCAGGGAGTGGTCGCTCCCGGCCGCTCTTCCTCTGGGACGCTGCTCGACGATTGACTTGGTTGGTTGGTTTATTGGTTGGTTTTGTTATTTGTAGAATAATTTTAACCCGAACTGCGCTGCGTACACAGTTCGCGACTTTGGAGACTGCGAGTTGAAACTGTCGATTGCGAGTAGCGCACCAACAACAACAGCGCGGTAAGATGTAACGTTACTTGCAACCGTCATGCGTGTCCTTGAACGCTTTTACACGGTGCTTACATGCCCGGGCTGGGGTTTGAGTGACGGTTGCCAGCATTACGACATCCCTGCTGTCGCTCAAACAACGTGTGCGTGTACAAACCGATGGTCATATCTGCAGCGCATCCCGCATGCTCGATCGCGTGATCTCTCGCTGGAAAGTTTGCAACGGGCAGGTCCAACGCTAACGCTGCCAGTGAGTGCTGCGACCGAAAACCCCTTCTGGGACCTATTACGGGTAACTTACTGCCTCGAGCGGATCACTAAGCCCTGGCCATCCCAGTTGCGTACAGTGGTTCCCAAGCGCTATTTTTTTTCCTGTGCAGCATTTCAGCATTGGGGGATTTCAGTTTGTGCTTACACAGAAGAAGCTCAGATGTAGATCGGAGAGAATTATTACAAAACAAAGGGATGTTTAAATTGAAAGATGTACGCTAGATATGTACTAGAAACTATTTAGTTTCATCTTTACACTGCTGTTATGCTTTCTGATGGTAATTTTAAATTATTTTAAAATACAATACAGTGGATCTTCTCATAACGAGTTTAAACTATTGCAGTGACTCACTTGCTAGTCGAAAAACTCGTTATGCGGGAGGCTCTTTTACATATGAGTTGCATCAAACGTGAAATAACTAGTCCTAGGACCGCAAATGTTCTCATAACAATGGCATATACGCATCTAAAACAAAGAATAATTTGTTTATCATGCTAATAATTGTGAGGATATTTGTAGTATAATATTCCTCGATTGTTGTTGGTTCATTTTCTCGAAAAAGTAGTCGATTGTGCTATGCTTTTATTTCAGAATATCCAAGGCTTTTTGATCGGATTTTGATATATTCCACTATTAGACATTTTCAGCTAGACTTTATTTTCAAACCAGTTTCATCACAATTTATTTATTAAATTTATTAAAATTTATTATGGTCAACATTCTTCATCACAAAAAAGGTCTTTCAAGATTTCGATAAATTTCTTGGCATAAATTCTACAACACTGTAGCAAACCACATATGTGGTCATACGAACAGACTCCTCCAACAGACAGCAATTGGCAAGGGACACTCTATCCTTCAGGAGCAAGAAGATCCACAAAATTACGCTAGCAACACTGGTCAACATATACCGCACACTTGTGTCTCACACAATGATACGGCACTTTTCCTCCTAACAATAGTTTGATCTTAAACGATGCTTCGAATCGAAGGTCTCTTACTTGCCTGAGTGATAATCAAAATGAAAGATTTGCTCAATGTTTACCGATCTTGATCTTGATTTCACATCGGCACCAAAAATACGCATCAGCAACACAAATTATACTGCTCTTTATGAGATATTTAACTTGTTAAGAGAGATATTATTTGAGCATTTAGATTTGCTCGTTCTATGAAATTCGTTATAAGGGGTACTTATGAGGAGTTTCACTGTATTCTAAACATGACCTTTTAAAAGGAACCAGACTGTTGAGATGAGTATGAAGCGTTTATAAGAATATTCCAGTGTTCTTGATTTGGAACCTCTTAGATATCTTCGTCTTCTAGTTGATCCTACGCGGACATGCCGGCCTGTGCAAGCTTTGAAGACTTTAGACTTGAACCCACGACGGACACGTCCTCATATATACCGTATCAGTATAATTAATTGTTATACCTACTCCTAATTGTTATACCTAACAAAGCAGGCCAGTGTAGATTAGTAACATGTTTTAAATAAAATTTTCAAGCTGTCGTTCGCAGTGCTTTCACTGTTTTTAGCTTGTTTGAGCTTCCTCTTCTGCTTTGAAACATTCTGTAGTGATTAGGGACATCATCTAGTGTACCTCACTTCAAGTAGCCTTCACATGTGCAAGGTTTTTGTAACAATGTTTCCCTGTTTTCCTCAAATTTGTTTGTGCCAATGATACATACATTTTAATAAAAAAATATTTGCAAAATAGTAGCAAATCCCTCAAGAAATTATAACTTTGGATGCTACGAAACTCTTGGAGACATAAAACCCTTCGAGATAGCTAGTAAAGCATCCAACTCCAGAATTGAACGACTATTTAAGTAAATTCGCACAACTCTATTGGATTGGAGATTCCAATCTGCAATCGTTCCTCCTCTATTTTTGTGGGAACCACTGCACCCTAATGACGTACTGCTCAACTTTTGCGCCTCCATTGAATATCGGAAGAGAAATGTGTAACTTGTGTGTGTGTGTGTTCAGCATCCCAATATGCTGATCGCGTGTACAATTGCAACAGCAGTCTTCGCAATTAAGCAGCCCGCTTGCGTGTCTAGCGTCCCTTACGGTGTGCTATTGTTGTTATTTTTATTATTATTTTTCCTTTCCCTCTCCCCACAAAAAAACACCCCCCCCCACAGGAGCGCTACCGATGGTAACGGCAACGGTGTACTGTTTAAACTTTCCCTTAAAATGGTTGCTCATCATTTCCTACTCGCTGCTGTGCATTTGGGGCCTGTTCAAGGTACGTTAGCGGATCCGAATCCGTAAGACTGATTCCTTAGTGAGGTTGATGTTTTTCCTCTTGTGTTCCTTGCTCCTATTCGTTCTAGGCAATGACGGCTTCCTCGCCCTGGCAGCGACGGTTATGCTTTCTGCTGCCGTTCAGCATGCGCATCATACTCACGCTGCTGCGGATCTCGAAGCTCGGCGGCGGAAATCCTACCTCACTCACCCACGTCTTTCTGCAGGTAAGTGTTGGCAGTGTAGGCCTGCATCGTCGGCTACCACTGTTGTTGCCGTTTGCTGCTGTTTGCTGCTGCTCCGTGAGTTCAATACCCCGGCCATAACGTCCTGCGAACAGTGCACACACAATTAACCCTCCTCGCCAGGGTTGATCCTGTTGCTGCGAATGCATTCTGCAACAAACCATTTTCCCAACCCATTAGACGTTTGATCTTCCCGTCACCCCCCCCCCCCCCCCGCCCATATTCGCTCGGTCACGCGTAATGATCGGCCGAGCGACCTCTACATGATGAGTTGTCCAGGCCATGCATCGTTTCGCTTTGAAGCGAAATGTATGTTCCCCATCAAATACCATCGCGCTCAATGGCAAAACCGGGCAGGCGAATTAATTTTTAACGAGTTGGTAGCATTCTCTCCTCACCCCCTCTGCAACTGTCCGGTTTTGTTGGTTCACGAACCGCAACCAGGCGCGGACAGGACGTAACGTACGCGAACCCCCACCCCCTCCGGGTGATGGGGTAAGGGTGTTGCTGTGCACGGTTGTTGATGGTAACACGGATGGTGGTAAATAATGTACACTAATGATAGTTTTACCGTGCGATACCTACATCCTCACCTCCCCACCCGCTTGTGTCGATTGGACCGCCCATCCAACGCCCGGTGGGGTTGTAGTTCCGTGTAATGAATGCTATCCATTCCCGGAAGCTCGCCACTTACTCGCCCTTACCCCCATCAGCCCGACCCCTGCCTGCCAACGCGTCCTAATCAAAGCAAATGACCATTACCGGGGACAATTGTGCGGGGAGTGGGAAGAGGGGGGGGGGGCTTACACGACGCAGTGGATAGAAAGTCCATAAATTACTAACGACCTTAATCGCTCTTTGAAATGTTATGGCTGTCATGATCACCGCGCTCCAACTGGCGCACCGTCCGATAGTCTTCAATTTAATAGGGAGTGCGACGTTAGTCCCAGGACTGGCCTGACGCTGGGCGAGGGGTTTGGTAATCGATATAGTGGGGGGGTGGGACCTGGCGTGCTGGCGTGCTTCGCTCACTCACTCAAGCCCGCACCGGTAATCAACCTGCAATCATCCTGGCCCCTCCGCCGCCAGCTCCCATCGCGCATATCCTTGGACGGGACGGGGCACGCGCGCATCCATCACAGGTGGGACACACGCGTGGGCGTCGCGTTCTTCCCTTTTTTTTTTGTGCTGTTGTTTTGTTTTGCTTTCCTTCAAATAGTGGCAAACTACACTGCGCGGCCGGAGAGTGCTTATTAGTGAGGTTGCTTCGGCGATACGGTCCGGGTCCGGGTCCGGGTGGCGGGGGGAGCTGCCAGGACGACGCCGATGCTGCATTATTACGGTGTCCATCGGGGTATAACGCGCGATGGATTTTGATTTGATTTATTCCTGCACTTTCTCTCTCTCCCTTTGGCTACGTATCATTTCATTGTTTCACATTGTATCATTATCGTTATTTGCTGTCTTTTGTGACTTTTTGTTGCGGGGAATGAAAGGGGGACAGAAGCAGCAGCAGCAGCAGCAGCAGTAATAGCAGCAACAAAAAACGCAATAAACATCCTCAGAAATAAACACACCCGGGGGCTTTTGCAATATTCGCCCGCACAGGACGCCGTGTCAGCCGTGGGTGGAATAATTGGAGCGATGCATATCCCCGAGAAATGGTTTCCCGGAAGTGTTGACATCTATTTGAACTCGCATAACATCATGCACGTCCTGGTGGTCGTCGCCGTCTACTCCATGCACCAGGTAAGGTACCAGCGCTTCTCAGCACGCCCTACACAACCTATCGGCGGCGGCGCCTCCTTCCAACCTCATCGGTCACGTGGTGGGTGCACTGGTGTGTTGCACCACTTTCCCTCTGTGTGTGTGTGTGTTTTTATGTTTTGTTTGTTGCTACGGAGCTACGGAAATTCGATCAATACGCGAGCAATTTAGTTTCGGAGGAACCCGTACGAGATGGTCAAGGTTGCTATGGCAAACAAAAAAAAAACACCCACACACATACACCAGCAACGCAATGCAGTGGATGCACACGTGCAGGCCGTGCTTGGTAGAAGAAAAACTAAAAAACAAAAAACAACAACATCTGAATCACAAGGAAAACCTCCCAGAAGGGCACACCGAGCGGTTGGCGTTCGTTTAGTGTGTTGCTCTGTACTCGAGTTTACTTTTAGAATCCGCTCAGTCGATCGGTCGGTATATGAAGGTCAGCAAGGCACGCCCGGCGCATTGTGTGTTGGCTTTCCCGCCCTAGGTAGAGGCTGCTGACTGCACTCAGCGCTCCGTGCTCCGTATTGGCGCTAAATGAATGCCGGAATACCGAGAATTGCCATATGCAGGAAGATTCCGCTGAATGTATTGAAATCGGATATTGAAGTACTGGGTTCTGCGAGAAGTCTACGCTTCTGAAGCCGATGTTGAATTGGTTGCATATTGGTTGGGTGTGCATCTTCACGCGAATTCCAGATATGCTGGATTTGGATTAGTGATGTGCTGTATGGAGCGCACCCACGAGTCCGATCCGACTCCGACTATTGTTAGTCCGATTCCGACTCCGGCAAAATGGAACCACTAAATCCGCCCGGAGACGGAGTCTTTCGGAGTCGTCCGGAGTCGGCGACTCCGAACGACTCCGGACGACTCCGGTCGACTCCGAACGACTCCGAACGACTCCGGACGACTCCGACTCCGGGCGACTCCGGACGACTCCGACGACTCCGAACGACTCCGAACGACTCTGAACGACTCCGAACGACTCCAACTCCGGACGACTCCGGACGACTCCGAACGACTCCGAACGACTCCGGACGACTCCGAACGACTCCGAACGACTCCGAATGACTCCGGACGACTGCGACTCCGGGTGACTCCGGACGACTCCGAACGACTCCGAACGACTCCGGATGACTCCGACTCCGGGCGACTCCGGGCGACTCCGGGCGACTCCGGACGATTCCGAACGACTCCGGATATTGAAGCGCGGACCTATCTTCCGGAGTCGATTCCGAATTTATCGGAATCGGATCGTAGTCGACTCCGGATTTTTGCCAACTTTACCCATCACTAATTTGGATACTACTGATAGGCTTATTAGACGATGGAAAGTACTGTCATCTTGATTTGCCACGATACATTCTTGATTGCTTGTGATAAAGCTCAGGAACTATATAAATTGGATGGAAAGTGTGAGATTTCACAAACAAATTCTCATATCCTATTACACTTACGGCTGGATTTTTTTTAGTGTCAAAACCTGAGTTTGACAGAAAAATACCAAATGAGGATGACAGTGCTTTCCATCGTCTGATAAGCCTATGACGGCTGGAACAGAACTGGATTCTGCGAGAATTCTACGCTTCTGAAGCCAACGTGAAATTGGGTTGCATATTCTTGGGCGTGCATTTTCACGGGCACCCCAGATATGCTGGATTTGGATACTACTGACGGCTAACATTCTAATGGCATTCCCATTTCCCGTAAACAGGCGACCATACGGGACATCGAGTGGATGCAGCGGGCAGAATGTAATGGGCTTAACTATACCTCAACGCTGAACATAGACTCGATCAACGGGTCCCACCTGGAGCTATGACTTGTGCCAGCAGGAGTAGCAGCAGCAGTAGCAGCAGCAGCAGCAGCAGCAGCAGCATCTACAGCAACAGTAGCCTGCCGCAGTGGGCGTCACTGGTGCAGCCTGCCGGACATCACGTGCCCGGCCCGTCGTCAATTTGGTGTTTGCGAAGCGTCGCACCGCCCGCAAATCGGTACACGATACGTTTGAGGGTGCCCTTGAGGAAGCGGCATCTGCGATAAGCTAATTAGAACCTGCCCGTTCGTTCAGCATAACCTGCAAAACAGCAACGGGGAAAAGGATCGGGGTTCGGGGCAGGCTCAGTGCGCAGACCTGCCCGACGTTGGGCTAATGGAATTAAGGGCGACGAAACGTTGGGGCCAGATCAATCGGGCACCTGACGTTAAGACATTACAACACACAATACGTGCGACACTCATTCAGGCTTCCTCAAAGTACACCTACACTCACATACACACACTTAGATACGTATTTTTCTTGACACACTTCTACGTCAGCCAGAAAGGGCGGAAAGCGAGCAACAGCCTAAACCAAAAGAAAAAAAAAAACGAAAAAGAAAAGAAAAACAACCTAAGAAAGCTAGCTTAAACATTCTACTCCCCAAGCACTCATGTAAGCTTGCCAATGCCAATGCTGGTGCAGTAACGGTACCAAAAATCCCCCCCCAAAGAATATACGGCCTCGGAACAGCGCTTCCCTCTTTATATTAACCGTACTGCACCAAAGGAAGAACAGCCAAGAATGCTGTGGACACTTCCAACCGCGAAGATACCGGACAGCCCTTACCTTGTTTCCTGGTGTGTCCTTTCTTCCTGTCCTAGTAGCACACGCGATGTTCCGATACGAGAGTGATCGAGTGAGGTGCCTGAACGAGAATTTGTAATTAATAAAGCACACACACACACACCACACACGTACTGGTGTGAGTGTTGTGGCCGGATGTGCGCCTGCGATACCCTGACATTAGTGCAACGCACCAAACTTCGACGAAACAACAAACGCCACAGTGAGGTTACTAAGCTCAACACTCGAACGCGATCGCGCGATACTAATCGTCTCTTTTGCCTCTCATCCGGTCCCTCTCTCTCTCTCACACACTATTCCAGGTGCATCTACCTGCAGTGAAGAGTAATTGTAACGCTCCGGTAGTATAACAATATGGCGGAAATTTTGAGAGCGTCGCGTGTGCTTAAGCGTGTGTCGCCCACACGCTGCCCGAGTGTGATGCACGAGGATAGTATTTCCTACTTGCTACCTATTACCAGTAGATAGAACAAAATTGAGACAATTCATGGCGTTGGCTAGGTCTAGTGGTAACGTGCTGCGCAGCACACCACGTGGCAACCCGCCAGGGGCCATACGGTTGATAAGCATTATTTAAAGCAAGGGAAAGAAGAAACGTAAACGCATTACCAGTTGGAGAGAGCGTTCCGCAATCCGGCATACGGCAGCAGCTGGCCTGATACGACAGGTGTACGACTTGTTTTGTTGCTCGTTCCTTCGGTGCCGATTTGTGCGGGTTCACACCTCGTGCGCAACACGCGCACTGGCACGGTTCCGCGTAGAGCTTTCGTTAGAGTTACTTTTACTTTCCAACGGTTCCTGTGGTTCGTTGAGCCAATCTGCTCAAGCGGCAAGATACAATACACACACACACACACACACACACACACACACACACACACACACACACACACACACACACACACACACACACACACACACACACACACACACACACACCTACATGTACTAGTCCCGGGAAACGAGTGCTTGTGGTAAAGAGGTGCCATCCTTCGTTTATCGTACCTTTTGTTTTAACCGTAGGAATACTAAACTATGAAACTGTTACGAAAGGCTGTTTAAGTATTAATTTTCCCAGATTGCTCTAGCTTTTAAGTAAGTAGACTTACGATACCGTAGCAACAGCACATGGAGCTGTTGCTGTGCTTAGCAATTATATATATATTGAAGAACAAACACAAAACACTCAGAATAGCTAATGAGAAAAATCACCACCACCACTACCACAAATAATACACAGTATCTGTCTTTCCTTCTGTCTATTTTTCTATCACCCGTAGCCTGGAACCCCTGCTCCGAAACCGAAACCGAAACCGTTCTACTTAGCGTTTACTATTTTCGTTTTAATTTACGTTCCACTTAGTGATTCGGTAGTGGTCGTTGAAATTGTAGACTTTTATTTGCAAACATTAATTTCCTAACCAAAGTCAAAGTATCATTCGCATTGAAGGGGGTTCTCGGTTCTGTACTCAGCCAATCTAAGTGTGTTAAAAGGATATCTGTCCCCACTTTGGACTATCTTCGAGCCGATATGATCGCTAACCTTAAACCTCCACTAAACGACAGCTTTATTAGTATCTATTAGATCAAGTACAGCTAGATGAAGCCTTTCTTCTGTGCACCCTAAGTAATACAGAGTGAACACACAAATTTTCCCTACTTCTTTCTCTCTCTCCCTATCTCACTTGAAGAGTCTTTTCTTCTTGTTCCTCAAAGCAGATAAGGCTCAGGTGCATAACACCGCAAAGGCTCTTCGCGCAGTTCCCTGTAAGATCATATGTTCCATATTGTACATGCCATCACTCCCTTTCCCGTATTTCAGTTTTCGGGAGCGGCATTCCGACCAGGTGTCCAGGAACGGCACACATGCGTACACTTCTTTAGCGAAACAATACAAGCAAAACCAGAAAGGCAAATCCACCCCAGAACACTACTGTGCAATGTGATATTATATTTTTCGCGCTTTAAAGTGTTTGATAGGTTTTTCTCTCTCTGGGCAGAGGAAGCGGAAGAAATAAATGGGAAGGAATACAATTTGCGAAACCAAGGTCGCAACAATGTGTGCTGCGATGCTTGCATGCGCTTTCGACACGCACGGCACGCAAAAAGGATCGCGTAGAGTTTGAAGGCATCAGCAAAGCTGTGGGCAATAAGGCGTGTTGCGTGAGCACCACCTTATTGCCGAAACTGCGCGTTGCAAAAACGGTAACCTACTAGAAGAAACATACAAAACAAACAAAAAATCAATTAAGCTGTATAACTGAGCTTTCGGCGGACCAGGATCCGCATCCCGTCTATCGTAGATAATTTTCCAAAATTCCGAAAGGCGAACGGCATCGCTGTCGGGCGTCACCGCGTGGCGTGTGAAGTAGCTTAACGGTTCCGTTGTGCGTTCACCTTCGCCAGATGAGCGGTCCTACAGACGCTTTTCGTTTAGGGTGATGTTGGGGATACTGGCTCGCCCATGCACTGCGTAATCTGTAGTAGTTGCAGTTTATCACGATCTAAGGTACTGTTTGCTTCCTTCCGCGTTATTTGTAGTAAATCCAAAAAAAAGAAGGTGAAGAAAATAAACACAGCAACAGAATAAAACAAATAAAATATACTTAAATTAATAGAACTTTATACATATGAAAAACTCACATAATTACTTCAATATTAACACAGACACACACACAGACAAACAAATGCATGCAGATGTACACGAAAGACGGAACAACATTTAGAACAAATAAAAGGCAAATAATTCTGCATTGACCAAATCACTCACATAGACAGATCATACACACATACAGATTAGACCCTTCAATCAAGTTAGTTCTAGAACTTGAAAATCGTACATTATGTAATCTAACGAACTTGTTTTAGTGAGTTTAGGATGAAACAAAAACAAAACAAACACATATTAATGAAATAAAAACAACAAAAAATAAACAAAAACTGTAGGAAACCTTCCATTGAAATAAAGCAATAATATATACAAAGTATCAATCCTTGCCGCGTTTGCTAAAACCACACCCTAGCGATGTGCTGGGTTCAGGGATGTTAGCATGACCCGTGCAATCGTCTTATCTGGTGTAATGGGATGCACTTCCACTCGTGCGTGATGCCGGAAAACATTGAGAACAGTTATTCTATCAAGGAGGATTGGCTTCATTTATTTATTTATTTACGTTTGATGAATCGTGCGGTGGATGGATGCGAGAAGTGTGACGTGCTTAAATAATGCATCAATGTAGTGCTGTTACTGGGTGCGTCAATTCAAAGTCGCCTTCGATGGATTTAAGTTTTTCAGCTTGAGCGATATCGATCGCCTACTTGAGTTTGATCCTCGGATCTCAAGAATTGTCTGGCCCAAGAGATGACCCTAAACCTTTTCCAGTTTTGATTAAAATTTTGTTCTAAGCCCATCTAGGTCTTAGAAATCACCCCATACCTATTCCGGAACTGAACCTATTCCAGTACCGTTTCTAAGCCAAAACAAGGACCAACGTGGACCTGCTCGTTTTTTAAATGGGCAGATGCACACTGTACCCAAGATTCGCTTTTGGTATGCAGTATGCGGACCTTGGAGAATTAGTGTGGCATGCAAGAGAGAGGAGAAGATAGAATGAGGGATATAATAGATGATCAAACGAGAGATAATTGTGAGAGATCTCCGCGTATCTCCGTACCCACGTATACTGCGGACGGCCGTTTATGCGGGTACCTTTTATCCGACTGTCCATGTATCCGTGTTGTTCAGAATAGTGGTGGCAGCTCGGAATCGGACCTACCCGATTATGATTCCGTGTTCGGAATCAATTCCGGAGCCGGTTGCGATGCTGAAATCGATTCCGATTACGGAGCCGACTTCGGAGCAGGTTCAAAAGTTGACTCCGGAGGCGATTCCGGAGTCGACGCTGGAGCCGATTCCGAAGTCGGCTCCGGAATCGATTCCTAGATCGGATTCAGTTCCGGAATCAGAATCGGCTCCGGAATCGATATCGACCTGGGAATCGCAATTTGCACCGATAACGGAATCAGGATGCAGAAATTGAATTAGCTCCGAAATGAGAATCAGTTGAAGTTGAATTGAAGTTTCAGAAGCAAAATCAGTCCGGGAATCTCCATGGGAATGGTTCTTTTACAAGTAAATTTTGATTCTTTGCGGCTATCAATACTTAGCATCATTGGACCCAAATGCCTATCCCTATGTAGATGCCGAAACCGATTCCGTTTGGAAGCCGATTCTAATTTCTGAGCCAAATCTGGAACGAATTCCGAAATCGATTCCGGAAACAACATTCCCCCAGGATAGCCAGGGTATAGCCAACTATACGACGCTATGAGCTTTTATGGAATCCCGGCCAAACTGATAAGGCTAGTTCGAATGACCGACGTCACTTGCCAGGGTGGATGAAAAACTCTCAGAGCCTTTTGCTACCACCAAAGATCTGCGTAAGGGGGACGGGCTTGCCTATCCCCTATTCAACTTGGCGCTAGAGAGGGCCATCGGGGACTCGAGGGACTTCGGGAATCATCTTCTATAAGTCAACCCAGATGCTAGCATATGCTGATGATATAGACATATTTGGTCTGCCGCACTCCTATGTAGCAGAAGCCTACCAAGGGATCGAGCAGACGGCAGAGAACCTTCGATTGCAGATAAACGAGGCAAAGACCAAACTGATGGTGGCAACATCAGCGGCCCTACCATTAAATAATCCAAACATGAATAGGCGTGACGTACAGATTGACTAAGTTGCGCGCAAGGATACTGTCCGTGTCTGCCATTATGGCCGGGATAACAAATTGGCAGACAAAGGCGCGAGCCCATGAGTGGTATTGGACACTCCTGAGGCAGGCCAAGACCGCAAAGCGGTTTTAGAGCCGGATAAGTAAGAAAGTAAGAATGCTTCCTTCTATATTTGTTGAAACGAAATATAAAAAAATAGACAAATCAAACAATTTTTGGCAAAAGCAGCAGCGAAGCCTGTATTTACATAATGCTTTCCATATGTTTTATATTATTATTATTATTTTACATTATTTTTTCAAACAATGCTCTTGATGCTTTATTTCATATTGCTGCCATGCAAAACTAGAGCTAACTTGGAGATTCAGCTAACCTACCCTGCTACACTTTCAACATAAAACAACCGATTTATAAAACAACGGAAATCGTGTAGCGAATGGAGAATGGCGAATTCAACCCTTTGAAATAAACGCTTCCGTCAAGCTGTCAACCAACAGCAACATTGGTCGCTGGGCAAAAGAAGGATTTATTTATTTTCTTCGCAGTAAAGAGAGGCAGAGGAGAGAAAGAAAGAAAAGAAAAAAAAAACAAAAGCCAGTCAGGAATTGCTCAACAAGCCGGGACCGAAATTGCTGGACCGCAAATCCGATTCCTTCCCGCCTGCCAGCGTGATCGGGCAGTCGGTGTGTCTGGGTGTGTGGGACTTTCCGTGCGGCAGTCGTGCTATGGTTGGTGACGAGAGATCGCACCTGGTGCCTACCTCTGCCCTCCGTCAAGTGCATCCCGGCAAGCAGGGTTAACGAGTCCAGCGGTGTCGCATTGCAAGAGAGAAGTGCAAAAGGCAACGCAAAACCCCGCCGTTCCAGGTCGCAATCAAATCAACCAACTCGCGCGATCAAAATCAAAACAACCGAAACGCCGGACAGCAAGCCAAGCAAATGCTGCTAACGCACGGCACCCACACACTGCACGCCGTCGCCGGCCGGACAGCACTGTCCGAGCTGGTGCTGCGTGCCGCCAGCCATCACACCTGGTTCGGATCGGCCCCGGGCCGGCTGGCCTGCGCGGCACCGGCAGCATGGGGCGTGCGGGCCCGGGAGCAAACGCCCGGCAGCAGCCTCGTCTACTACTGCGGCCAGCGGCGCTACTGCTCGAACCTGAAGAAGAAGCAGCCGCGCGTGGTCGCGGTCAAATCGGTCGAGGGCTCGGAGCTGCTGCAGAACGTGCTGCAGAAGAACAAGCAGCTGCTGCAGGAGAAGCGCGACGGGCTGGTGCGCGACATCCGCGAGCGCAAGGACAAGGTGAAGGAGCGGGTCGAGGAGGTGATCGAGCGGGAGAACGTGGCCACCGTGCCGAACCTGCTGTGCATCGGGCGGATCGTCGCCTCGCCCTACCTCGGCTACGTGATCGTGCAGGGCGACTTCCGGCTCGCGATGGGCATGCTGATCGTGGCCGGGCTGACCGACCTGGCGGACGGGCTGATCGCGCGCCACTGGCCGAACCAGGCCAGCCGGCTCGGCTCCTTTCTCGACCCGATGGCGGACAAGGTGCTGGTCGGGTCGCTCGTCATCGCAATGAGCTACATCGACCTGCTGCCTCTGTGGCTGACCGCGATGATACTCTTCCGGGACGTGTTTCTGATCGGGGCCGGCTTCGTCATACGCTACATCAGTCTGCCGCAACCGGTAGGTGCCCGGCATGTTTTGTGTGCGGGAAGCTACAAGCTAAAGAGCTTGTGCTTGTGACTGTACATTGATTTTATTTTTATTTTTTGGTTTGCAAGCGCTGCCCAAGCATGTATGATCACGTTCACTTATCATTCCGCTTTCACTTCCAGCGCACGCTGTCCCGATACTTTGACGTGACGCACGCCACCGCCCAGCTGGCGCCCACGTTCATCAGCAAGCTGAACACTGCCGTACAGCTGGTCACGGTTGCCGCCACGCTCGGTGCCCCGATCTTCAGCTACGTCGACCACGCGTACCTGCACGGGCTGTGGTATCTGACCGGCTTCACGACCGTGGCCGCCGCCGCCAGCTACCTCACCAGCAAGGACACGTACAAAATACTGCGCAAAAAGTCGTAGTGCCCGGCAGCGCCCATTGATGCGATCCCTTTTTACCCCCGCCCCACCCCCTTTCCTCTTTCTTTCTTTCGCACCCCTGCCCTGTTGCGTTGACGATTGGATGCAAGTAGTGGAGAGGGTGGGTGGGTTTCGCTGCACGCCCACCGCGCTAGAGGCACACTGGTCGATTGATCCCGGCAAACAGATGTAAATAAAATGAACATAGTTCCTGATGGTTAGACAATTTTTGTTTTGTCTGGCGCGAATTGATCGGTAGCTTCTCTGCACGGAGAGAAGTTACTGAGGAGGACCAAAGAAAAGATATCAAAGTAATTTTGTAATTGTGTGGGTCAACCTATTCGCTACGATGCAGATTGGTCTTATGATCTAAGATCACTTACATCTTGGATCATATATTTTTTTAAATTGTTTTCCTATTTTTCCTCCACTATGTCACGGAGCTCATATGTTGCATTAGTGTTCACTAGGCGTTCAAAATGTTTATACATTGCTTTTGAATTTGAAGAAAAAATCAAATGCTGTTAAAAATCGTTTTTTTAATGAAGCTTAATTATGGCTTTGAAAATGTAATGCTCGTCACATCGCCGTGTTTTGCGAGCAACTTTCTCAATGCATCCTACGCTCTAGATTGCTTTCTCCCGCTGTTTGTATTCGTTGCTAAGGTTTGCTTAATCGATTGCTGTTTATTTTTCTCTCTTCACGTTGAATTTGGCGCAATTCACTTGCAACAATCCAAGTAACCATATTCAGGAAACCATAAGTGTAAAGCTATAAACGGTTCACTGTCTGGTAATACACAGTAGAATGCGTCTGATTAACGAATTATCAAACGCAATTAGATGAGAAATGCAAAAAAAATACAAAAAGTTAAAAAACACGTTTTAAGGCACTACGTTTTGATGCGCTAAAATGCCTTAAAAATGTGAGGGTTGTTTCATTGCTCACATATACCATTATAATTAAAATTTGAATGAAAAGAGCAATAAAATTAACCTTACGTTTTGAGGCATTTTTTAGCGCATCAAAAACATGTTTTTAAACATTTTTTTTATATATTTTTTATTTATCCTACTAACAATCAAACCTTACACGCCGAAACTCATGGAAACATTTGACTAGAAACGACTAGGCTACAACTACGCTGAGTGTGGTTTATCAAAGTAGGATGTACAGCCTTTCCCCGAGTTACGCGAATTCTGTTGATAAATGTTTGAGACATATCCGTATAGAAATTTGGTAGCAAATTTTGCAAATGAATTTGAACTTCTTGTTTGAACTATTCTTGTAATTACATCCAACTGGTAGCTTTTGAATAGTGGTTTTTAATTAATTAAATAAATTTCACCGCAATCCCACGTGAACGAGAAATAGGGAAGAATTGAAGGATTTGTCAGATGAAAGGTAAACCAAAATATATTAAGAGGTCATTAAGGAAGTTGATAAGAATAATAAAAAACATAGATTAACAATGCAATAGTAGTAGGTATTGCAACATTTTGGAGAGGGATTAAGAGAACAATTCAATTGTATTGCAGTCAAATCTCTCTAAGGTGAATCTTCAAGGGACCGTCAGCTCAGAGATATATTCATGAAGAGGAAAACTAATGAAGATGTCGCTATGAAGTATCCAAGAAATCACGAGATAGGCATGGCATCCTTTGACTAATATTTTTGTGAACTACCACCCAAAATTTCTTCTGAGAGAATTTCGGCTGCCAAATCGCATATGTAGGTTGGAGAATATTCGCCTTAGGGAGGTATTCGTCTTGAAGAGACACAAAATGTATGTGTGATGGGTATAAATGTTCATATTAGAGAGATTTCACTGTACTTGTGGATACCTAAAATCCTTCTCTGTAAACATTTTGAGCGTCGGATTTGGGATCAGAGCACCAATAAATTCTAGTGTTGGGTTCCATAAATCTTTCGTTGATATTCATTCATATACATCTTCAGCGATGAATGATTCGAATCTTCTAAGATTCTTGAACATCTAAAGATTAATTAATTTCTAAAGATTTCTGAACCTCCAAGGATTCATGAATATTCAAAGCTTCATGAAACTAGAAAGCTCATAAATCCCCAGGGATGTATGCAGCTTTAGACATGTATGATATTCAAACTATTGAATACGTGCGATCCCATGAACCCAACATGCCCGTCGTGTGGGTTCAAGCCTCGCATGGATCGTCTCCCCGGAGCAAAATAGACCTTCCGGCTGCTTGGCTCTTGGCTAAGAAGTCGCGAAAGCCTGTATAGGCTGGCATGACCTTGTAGGTTTTTACGCCAAGATGAAGAATAACAAGAGCTCAAGCTCTATGTTTTTTTTGGAGATTTATCAATGCCCTGAGATTCATGAATCTTTTGAAAGATTTATTCTGATTCATTAATCTAGATCAGATTTACCCAAGACTAATAAATTCGCCACTGTAGACTACCACCGAAAACATGTAGATTCTCCAAGAATACAAGCTTTAGAAGATATTCATAGAATTAACTTTCTGCAAATCCATCGCGTTTGATCAGGCATAGAAATCGAATCGAAAACGCGTTGCTGTGTGCTGTACAAATTAGCATAGAGATAAGCGTATCTATTTTATTACATGAAAAACCTTCATCCTACAACTCCCTCTAAACGTTAACCATGGAGCATCGAGTCCATCCGGCCCGCTCTCTACGTCGCTACGATGTACTTCGGCTGGCGGTACATCTCGTACGCAAACTCTTCCTGGTGCGACGGGTCAAACTCCACGCCGATAAAGTCGAACTCGAGCCGGAAGGAGCCCTCGTGGCCGCCGCGCGACCCCACCGAGAAGCCCACGTTCGTGATGCGGTTCAGCGGTACCGGGCCCTGCTGGTCCTGGACCCGGCCCTTGGACGCGAGGAAAAACTTGGAGAACGGTATCTTGGCCACCTGCCAGTGGGGGCCGCCCCGCGTGTACAGCACGTAATGGTAGATGTCGTTCCACAGGATGTCGTAGTAGCCCTCCGCGGTCAGATTGATCAGGTAGGAGCGCCCATCGCCCCGCACCTTCAGCACGAGCGTATTGTACTGACTCCAGTCGTAGAAGGCGTCCCGCTTGAACGATTTCTACGAGTGGGGAAAGCGGAATGCAGGAAAAAATAGCATCTTGCAACAGCAACGGGATGGTGGTTTTGGCACGACCAAAGGTCAACTTACCCGTACGCGCAGGCTTTTGATGTTGGCGTAGCCGGCCCGCTTGATGCGGCCGTCCTTCGGTACGCGCGACTCGAGCGTGCCGTGAAATAGCCCGAACCCGGCCGGACTGCGCTCGAGTGCGGCCTGGGAGTAGCCCTCGCCGTGGTCCCGGTCCGTCGTCACCACCCACCGGTCGAGGTCGGGCTGGCTCTCGAACCCGAACACCACGTCGATCTCGCCCGGCCGGAACACGACCAGCGGGTCGCTTTCCAGCTTCTCCTTCCACTCCTGCTGAAACAGCGCAAACTCGGTCCGCAGCTCCTTCAGCCCGTTCACGATCAGATCCTTCGTCGAGGCGCGCTGCTCCGTCTGGTAGCCGCCCTTCCGGTGGCGCTCCCAGAACAGCCCGCTCGCCAGCACGGTCGGCCGGACCAGGTTCGGCTCGAGCTGGCGCACCAGCAGCCGGTCCCTGTCGGTAACACCGGCAGCACCCCTGCACATCGGGGTCAGCCCATGGTACTGCCGCTCAGCGCCACTTCTACCCAGCACCGCCAACCACCGGTGCCGTAGCGTAAACATCCTTTCCTTTGGTCCGCGGGGCGTGCTAAACGAAATGGCCACACAGCATCCCGCCGGATCAACCCGGTGTGCGCCTTTTTCTCACTGGTACTGGCGGAGCGCACTTTGTTTTGGCTCGACCAACACTGACAGCAAAATATTATGGTGCAATCAACACGGCCGACCGTCCAACCACCACAAGCCTGTCACACGGGCCGCATGCGCCTGCATGCGCAACGCACACAACGGTCATTTGAATCGGTCGATGCCGTGCTTTAGGAGAGGTAATGTTTTTAAAAAATAAGTTTTAAAAGGATGTTAAAGTGTACACAATTTAGCATATTTGTATTAATTTGTCAATCTGCCATGTTTGTCCTCTTTTTATCTGCCTCTCTATTCTAATTTCTAGCTTCCAATTTTAGCAAAACGAATGTCGCTATTCTTTTTCAAATATTGTTTACTATAAAATAAAGAAAACAATTATTTTGTAGTTCAACTAGCTCGTTATGTGTAGACAAATATAACAAAAAAAACCACATGACCAATAGCCACTTGCAACCCTCGGAAACTTACACCTCGACCCGCGAGGACTTTAAAAAGTTTTAAATAAATGGTTCATTATTCTCAAAACTATCCAAACTATCCAAAATTTAATTTGTGCTTTTAAAAGACGAAAATCAAGCTTCAATAATAGAATAATAGCGCTGAAGACTTGTAACATGTCTTATCATGTTTCTTATCAAAAAGAATTTTAAACGTTCACCCTTAGCCAACAGCAACGTTAAAATGGCTCACAAAAACGTTACTCTTTGCGAAGCAATGCGGCTCGCTAGCTGAATTGGATGAACACTTGGTATGCATTAGAGGAGCCTTTTAACTAGCTAATAGCTCCATCGTCTAAGGTCGAAAATACACGGCCGCATACATTTTTTAGCAAGAATTCTGCGGCCGGGAAATTCCGGTCCGTGTATTTTTGGCCTAAGAAATGTAATTCCAACACTATTCCTACGCTGCGCATATACTACCGGTTACAGTTTGTCGACTGAAACTGAAACTGTATCGGTTACAAACTCGGACCAAGTATTCAAGTATCATTCCGAATCCGAATCTGCAACAGTTCCGGGAACTGTTCTAGAAAATAAATGGAATGATCCAATTCTGGATCGGTATGAGTTCACTATCGGTTCCAGGACCGGTATGGGTTCGTCATAGGTTCTAGGTCCGGTATGGGTTTATGATCCGTTTCAGGGATGGTATGGGTTCAGTATCAGTTACAGTAACGGTATGGGTTCATGATTGATTCCGGAACTGATATGGGTTCATGATAGGTTCCAGGACCGGTTTGGGTTCAGTATCGGTGCCAGGAACGCTATGGGTTCATGATCGGTTCGAAGACCAGTATGGTTTTTTGATAGGTTCCAGGGCAAGTTTGGATTCATGATCAGTTCTTGGACCAGTATTACCAGTTTTGCTTCCTGGTCCGGTATGTATTCAGTATCGATTCCTGGACCGGCATAGATTCAGTAACTAGATTCAGGACCGGCATTAAGTCATGTGCAGTTCTTGAACCAAAAAATTTGATGTATTGGTATCAGGACCAGCATGGGTTTGGTTGTGGTTACTGGTACGTAAAGAGGGTGTCATACAGGGTTTTCCAAGGGTTATCATAGTTGTGGGTCACTTCCTTGTCTCTTTCTTATGTGAAGTGGACTTCATATGATCGATTTTGGATTCTATGGCAATCTTTTTGAACAGGCTCCTTGGAAATTCTTATTGGATTTGTCCAAACAGGTTGTTAGAGTCCAATTCCCATTACATTAAGTTCATTTCACGTAAGAAGGAGTCAATAATGTGTCGTACAGCTATGAGAACTCCTGGAAAAACCTGTAAATAACTCATTTTAATTGTGTTTGGGACCATTAGTTTTGGCGTATTCTTTAGATTAAGGTTGATCTTTGAAATTGAGTTGCGTTACCCTGTAACTTGGCCAAATTTACTAGTTGTTACCAAACAAAACGCAAAACACAGCCCAAAAACCTTTACCTGCTACCGAGCAGTTTTAGCTTGTCGGTAAAGACACGTTAACTATAGTACATTTATTTCTTTCCACCGAACACCCACGCTGCCCACGTTGCAGCAACATTTTCACATAAATTATTTGTTGTTTTTATTTTCGTTTTTCCTTGTTCCTTGTTCACACAATTAACGACATGACTAGGTGCACAGCTATATGTGGTTGTTTAGTACCAACGGTTTTCGGTTTTGCTCGCTTGCTCGAAATCGCTATACGCAATACACATGCCCCTTACACACGCACGCATTCGTCTGCAAATATAAAACTATTCTTCCTGGTTTTACACCTTTTTTTGGTATGTTTCTGTTTCCTTTGTTTGTTGTCTTCTTTCCATGTAGATATACATTTAAATATATATATTTAGACCGTGCTTCTTGTTTCTCGTCCCATTAGGGGAGCAAAAAATGGGCGCACAGGCCGCTCGCCGCCGTAATAAAGGATATATACTGTACTAGGAAAAGGGATACGTCTGGCTCTCCCTTCTAAGTCTTTTTTTTCTTTCTTCTCCTTCTAAGAGATCCGGTTTACATATTCTGCCCCCTCCTCCGATGTAGGGTTGTATAATGGTGTAACCAAAAACACGATTGTTACGGATGCTACTGCAAAGGTTTACCTTCCTTTCTAGGGTCTAGCTTCTAGGTCCTTTGGTTTTCTTGTAGTAGTAGTAGTTTAGTAGGGGTGTAACGAATCTGTTTTGCTCTGTTTGCCATTTCGATTCTATTATAGCGTAGCCTAAGGTCGATCTACTTGTTCCCTTTCATGTCTCGATTGATCTGCTAATTCGGCATTCACCATCGCTTTGCACTCTAAGCAAGCCTGTTCGCAACTATACAGCGCTTGCAGAAAATGTTGGAATGTTATTATTTTTTTTTTATGTGGCATGAAAAATGAGACAACCGATACTACACGGAGTTGTGCTATTTTGTGCAATATTAGGGGAAAGCGAAACACGTACAACAGAGAAAAAAAAATGACGGCTCAAATGGTATGCCTGTTTTTTTTTATCTGTTCTAGTTCAATATCATTTTTTTAATGCCTCCTTCCTACAAACACACATACATTTATATAGTTTAAACTAATTCCTAAACTAAATTTCCTAGCCGCTAGCTGCTAAGCTAACTAGTCAGTGTACCAGAGTGTTGTACGCAAAACGTATTTAGTTTCGAGTTATACTAAATGGCCCACACATGCACACATACACACACAAACACATCCACGCACACTCTAGTACGGAGAGATCAATGGAAATGAATACATAAGGCAAAGAAAAGCATCCAAAATGCGTTCGAATGTGTGCGTGAAATAAAAATGCAAACTTTTCATTTGTACGATGCAAACCCCCTCACTCACCGCCACCCGTCCGGGAGGGTATTACTTTGGACCGCAGCATGGCCACCAGCCGGGACGCGAAGACCGAGGCAGTGGCAAGGTTCGTGGTCGGGACGGGCGGCTTGACGGCCGGAGCGGCCGCTACTGCATCGAGCGGCGTGTAGCTGTTTTCCTGCGATCCGCCACAGTCTGAAAAGTACAAACACAGAAAGAAGCGGATAAAAACGTGTGCAAACGTGTGCTGCTCATCACCCATCGGCCCTAACCGTTGGATGTTTCATCCTCCTCGATGTTGAGATTGGAAATGTCCGACAGGGTGAGATCCTTCTCTTCGTCCTCCAGCAGCAGGCTCGAGTACGACTGGGACGTGTTGTTGTCGCTTTGCGACCGCGAGCCCGTCCTTGCCACCGGCTGCACTGGCAGCGCCCCGCCGGCGGCACCCTCATTCGCCGCTGGCTGGTGGTCGCCGGCGGGCACCTTTGGCCGGGCGCCCTCCGAGCCCTCCGGGCAGGAGCAGCAGGCTTCGGACGATTCGTCACTGTCGCTGCTGCACACCATGATCACCTCGTCGATGGGCCCGTCGCACCCGGACGAGGACGAACCGGAGGACGAGCGGGAGGAGGAGCGGCAGGACGAGCCGGGCGACGAGGAGACGGAGCAGGACGAGGGCGTCGAGCCGGACGATGCCAGCGGCGAGCTGCAGTTGAAGTTGTAGTTTTCGTCGCTCTCCCCCGACTGCTCGTTGCTCTGCATTTCGCTTATCTTGGACAGGATGTGGGGATAGAAGTCGCGGGCCGTCGTGTTGTTCGGCTCGTACTGCAGTACTGGGTTTGGCATAAGTGGTAAGAGTGGGGAAGGGGAATTTTGGAATTATTAACGCGCACATGTATCGATGACTGCACCAATTTCATGCAATCATTTCATCCCAATCGGACACAGGTTTATCCCGAATATCCCGAAATCTTATAAGTAATTAGAAAATACTCACTCTGCTTGCAGTACTTGAGCGCATTCACGTAGTCACGTATCATAATGGCAGAAAGAAACTGAAATTAAAATTAAAAAAATACATGTAGAGATTAAGCACAACCAAACGATTGTTTGTGTTGGTGCTACGGAGCATTACCTCGGCCAGCAGTTCGGTCGGGGCTGATATGCTTTCGTCGGCGTCCGTGTACTCGGACAGGCTTTGGCTCAGATCGTCGTTCGAGGGGGAGTGCAGCATCGCGACCGAATCGGCAGTCGTTGGGGCCATCCCACCGCCCACGGTGCACCCGTCGCCAGCCCCTTCCACACCGGGCTGGTTGTTGATGTTGACCGTGTTGCCGTTTGTGTCGTCCAGAAGAGCCTTGCGGGAAATGGGGAAAAGGTTATTAATGGCTGTGCCGAAAATAGCACCCACAGCTGAATGGTATAACAAACGAAGGAAGAAGCGTTTGCGACGTTTGAAAGCGTTTTGTGGATTCTCGGACCGAAATCGAAAATTGGCACAAAAGTTGAACATCCGCTTCACCAAACAAACCACGTCGCAATTAACGTTCGTTTACTCCCGCACAATACCCGCAGCAGTACGCAGCAACGCAACCGTACCATACATATTGCTGTGGAAACGGACTGCAGATCGACCTACCATTTTCGCACAATAATCAGACATCGGCTCGTAGCACATTGAAGCACGGGAGGAGAAACGGCTGCTCGACTTCGCCTTTAATGCATGATGCGTCGATCGGCCTGGACCGAGCCTTTTCACACCGTGGAAAAGATGGCACGAAAACAACTGCTCTGCTCCACTGTTGCACTGTTGTTTTTTTTCGTCCTTGCCTTCCTTTGGCAATTGGTTGATTTTTGTTGTTTGCTGTGGGGCAGCTTATCGTCTGGAAAAAGGGGAAGTTTGTTTCCAACGGAGGAAAACAAAACAAAGCACGCTCTGTCCCGCTCTGACTCATTGAGTGACAGTGACATTTCGTTTTTTTATGGCACAAGATCATTAGACACAAGATGGATGGATTTGTCATGTGGAATGTTTTGAAAATTTACGAAACGTTAAGGGCGGTGGCAACGCTGATCGGATGCGGTTTTTTGGGAGGAGATTTATATGGGATTTGACTGATAACGTCGGACGTGCGATTTCGTCGTCCGACGTTATCTGTCAAATCCCATATAAAAATTTGACAGGCCGTCCGATAAAATCGCATGCGAAAAAGCGTTGCCACCGCCCTAACAAAATAGCCGCGGCGCCCCGGTAGTGATAAAATTTAGTAAGGCTGACTACACCTTGTCTAAACAGATTGTCAATTGCTAAAAGGAGCCTTTCTTGAAAACATTACAGGGTTTTCCAAGTCAATTTCCAGTGTCTACAAAATTTTATCATTGCTAGCGAAATGTTTTTCAATAGCTGTCAAATATTGTACAGCAGAACGTCGATTATCCGGGCAGCTCGGGACCGGACCAAGGATAATGTATTTAGAAGGTTGATTTTTATCGCTTTTGCTGGGCGACATTGTGGGGGACATCTGTCACTCTCTGCATACAAATTTCATTACCCCGCACCAGCCCTCCCCGATTTTTGTACCGGAGCCCCCGGAAGAGAAATGTCAAGTCGAGAAATGTCATTTTGCTCTGAACAACTTCACCTTGTCATTTATAACACCTTGGACCGGACGTTTGCCGGTTAATCGATTTGCACGGATAATGGTCCAAGAAATGTCAAATTTATATAAAAATTATAAAATTCACTAGTTTTATAATTAATTTACTTTGAATCAATCGATTAATCATTACTAGAATATTATTTCAATGAATAACTATAGGTTTAACAACTGTTCATGAACAAAAATTAATTTCGAAAATACCACTAGACACTACAGAGCTGCACAAAAAACTGGTTGCCCGCTTGGCTATCGCTGCAAATGTTCGCTGTACGCTTGAACAGCTGTCACATTTATGCGCACGGTTAAACCGCCCGCCGGTTAATCCGCCCCGGATAATCGACGTTCTACTGTATTCAAGATTTCAAGATATTCAAGGGGGAGTTGTGGAATCTGAGGAAATTTGTTTGTAACGGTTATCTGCACAGAAATTCAAAAAAAGATGTATCAATTTCGTCTCAATAACATCTTTTACTGTCAAAATAAAAAATGTCGTATCTGCGAATCGTCGTAACTCGAGAGGGTCGTAACTCGGGGGACGCCTGTATTCTAGAAGTTTCCACTCCAGCGTTGACGAATAAAACAAAATTTAGACCAATCGTTCAAACTGTCACCGTGGTTGTCAACCACTGCATTGCCCTGTACGTGTAGCACTGAAAAAACTGATCTAATTTTTACCTTTTTCTATTCACCTCGTAGGTGAGCTACATACCCGACTTTGTACATTTTGTTGCTTTCGCGTACCTAAAAATGATCCCTTCTCGGTCGCCCATCGAACACCACCCAAAAAAATGTGTTTGTAACCAGTTGAATTAAATTGCTGCCTCGTACTACAATGAAACGATCATACACCGGGGTGGAAGCGATTCTATAAAAAATAATACAAAACGCACCTTGGCACTGTAAACGGCGGCAAAGCGGCGGATCCCGTTTGACGTTTCGGTTCCTCCATCTGTCGAGCGCGCCTGACAGTTGGCATGTTATTTTCGTTTTCTTTGTTCCTGTTCCAAGTGCATTTTGCATGGCACAACACCAAAAAAAAAAAAGGGACACATTTGAGTGAATGCGTGTGCGCGTGTGTGCGCTCATTGTGCGTATCGTCTTCTTGTGGCGTTTGCTTCCTTGCTTGCTTGCCTGCCTGCCTACTAGCTCACGGACGGCTCAGGCGTGCGTTGTAAACATCGAGGTGTACGGCTCGCACAAACAAACCGTGCAATTGCCGTGCAAAGTGAAACTTCCGACCGACCAGCTGCTGCTGCAGCCCAAGTGTGAGTCACCTGGCAGTGAAAGGGAGGGAAATCAAACGCACACCCGTCTCTGGGAGGGGAGGGGGGAAAACAATCTCCACCCCACCGCGCAACCTTTGGTGGACGCGGGCACGGTTGGAGGTGACGGTGGCGCTAGCCAAAAGTGAAGACACAAAATAACCCACGAAAACGTTTTCACGAAAGTTGTGACACGTTTCTAGTGTGTGTGTATGTATTTGCGTGTATTTAAGAGTACTCACAAGCCCCACATCCTGTGTCTGTGTGAGTGTGTGTGTGTAAGTCAGTGTGTGATTTCGGGAGGTGAATGGTTGCGCGGAGTGCACAGGTGTTGCAGGAAGACGGTGAGAATCCGATCTAATCACTCTACCAAGGCCGCTAAGAAGTTTAACAACAGTGGTGTGTGTGTGTGTGACCTTTCCGTAAGGGGAAAAGGCTACGAAGTTACTTACTCGCGCGAAGTTGCTAGCATGCACCAGTGCGGAGTCGCTGTAGCACTGTACGGTCATTAAAACGGCGGCCCCAGTACACGGATACGGCCAAAGGGATAAGCTACTATCAACCACAACCCACCAGCCCAACCCAAACCCGATTATCCTTCAACCCAACCATGACTTAACTGTTGCGGCACAGTGCTGAGAGAGCGATGGTGCTTACACGAACCGAAAGACTTGTTTGGTATGCGTATGCAGCAGCAGCCGGGCAGGAGGAACGGTCAACATTCCGGACTAAACACTAATCATCCTTGTTTTCGATTTTTGTTCTCTCTTTTTAGACGTAAGAAGAGACAGCATTTACACACCACCGCACCAAGGACGAAACACATAGAAAGAGGCAAACCAAACGATGGCGAAGGAATACGACTATCTGCTGAAGGTGCTGCTGGTCGGTGACAGTGACGTCGGCAAGCAGGAAATTCTCTCCGGCCTGGACGATGGCTCGACGGAAAGTCCCTTCTGCAGCGGTAGCGGCAGTACGTCACATTACTTTATCTGCCAGCCTAATCTATACTAGCAACCTACTACCACTACAACCATTTTGCGGTCTTGGTCTGCTGTAAAAGTGTTCGAAACTACACACAGTTCGTGCCTTCATTTGTCAATCCGTTGTGGCAGGTTTAAGGGCGGAAGCCTCCACGCCATCTGGCCAATTTCGGCCTACCACGCCCGCTTCCGTCCTCGTGGACTTAAAAGCACTTAACGGGTTGAGCTGTCTCTATTTCCATGCGTTATTACATGACCAGCACGAAAGTGAATCTTGTCGTTGTAGTGGCTCCTCCAATGTCCTTTCACTCATAAGGAGCCCAAAGAAGAAAAAAAGCCTTTCTAACTAGCTTGATCAGTTTGGCAGTGATTTTAAAAGTAACCATACATTTTTATCGTCGTTTTATTTTATGGTAAATGACTTTGAAACTTTTGATCATATGGTTCATGTTGCGTCGTTTTGCCAACATTTCATCTGCCGCATGGTGAGAATTTTCTCTTGCAGAATAGTTTTTGGCTACCTTTTTCGGCATGAGGGACAAATCGATCCTGAAGGATTAGGAAAAATATGGTACAGGCGGTATTCAAAACGTCAGCACTCCTGTAGTACAGCACACACAGACTGGTAACCTTTTCGAGCTGCGGGCCTCAGTAGTGACAAAATTGTCTTGGCGAGTCTTTCCCCGAGTTACGCGAATAATGCGTTCCAGGGACAATCGCGTTACTCGGATTTAATAATCTTATCAAATTTAATGCAGTATATGCTCGATAATCCGCACTCTCGATGCTCCGCACCTCAATAATCCGCACTTTTGACAACTAAATTCATAAGGTGAAGAGTGTTCGATCAAAAGTAGTGAACTATGATTAAAAATATTAATAATAATGACGTCAAAACGTCATTCGATAATCCGCACTCAATCAAGTGCGGATTACCAAGCGTATGCTGTAATCTAATGGTCATTATTACTTATTTTATACGATTCGTGTAGAAAATTCGGTTCTTTCTGTGAACTTAGCGATTTCAAACTTAATGCAAAACTGCATTTTTTTATGTGAATTAGGCAATTGTTGGAGGAAATTGTACCAATTAGACGTATGAATTGTCAAGCGTATGAATCACAATCTGGACGATGGGTTTAATTCATCGCCAGCTTTGTATCTGACACTCAACAAGGGTAGAAGTCAAACTATCAATGAGCAAAATGAGAAAGCTGATTTTGTTTGAATGCAATACGATTCAAAAAAATGATTAAATACAGAGCAATCAAAATCTGATGAAGCTCATGTTCTTCCAATCTGTATTCTGATGTTCTTGGCACAGCAACAGCTGATTTTCCTCTGGGGGAACTCAAAGGGCATGTAGCTGCTAATTTTTCTTCAAACCACCTTGTTATGTTAAGCAAGGATGGTCCAAATGTCAACCAAAGCCTTGAGAGCTAAATTAACAGCAAGCTGATTCGTGAAAGAGAATTCCAGCTTGTTGATATCTGCAAGCGGGTTGTAGACTTGAGGGTTGATTGATTCATCGACATCTTTAAAATGTTATTCTTGCTGAAGAATATTACTCACAAAAAATATGCAATTTTGATGAAATTGGCTTATTTTTGATTACATTTGATTAATTGGCCTTTCCGATGATAAAATTTGTTTAGCAACAAATGTTTGATGAACAATTCTTAATAGAAACAACTCACGATTTAGTTTCAACTTCATGCAAAGTCGTGAATGTCCTACTCATACGTATGTAGTTTATGAACATTACTTTTTTATTGTTAAACCATCAATCAAGACACTTGGCGACCAATTAGGCAATTTCTATAAGAACAAGATTTGTACAAATTAACAAAATTACTCAGCCAACAGGAATTAAAAACGCAAGCTCTCACACTTTTTTGGCATATTGTTTTGGAAAAGGTCGAACTCATCTTAGGGGTAAACTAAACATTTAGGTGTTTCTGCAAAACATTTAGAAATCAGATGAAATCAGATGTCAGCACAAACGCGTGTGACTTTTGATAGAATGTTACAAACGATCTCTATCAGGCTTCCATCTGGCTCCAATACCAATGTGATTAGATAAACTACAGGTGGACTTATAACACTGATTTTGGTTGCCATAATGAATGGAGATTTCTGGCATCTTCCACTCCTCTGTAAACATCTGAACTGGACTGAACGACCCGTTGTAATTTACGGACTTTAGACAGCATCAAATTCGCTACTAATTCCAGCAGAAAAATTTTGATAATCACCACGATAATGACACCAATATCAACTTTCCTTTACAAAATTCACTGCTCTGTATTGGAACTAACGCGTCATGGCCAAAAAATTTGAAACCGTCTGCGGGGTAAAACATTTGTACATTAATTAAGAAATAGAATAAATAAAAGCGGGCTGAGGTCGCTTCCTTGTGGCACACACGGAGATCTACGAATTTCCCATGACAGAGAGCTATCAACTCTAGCATGGTAATTTCGATTTGATAAAGAAGATGAAACCCAACTTAGCAACGGATCTTCAATTTCCAGTTTGTATAGCTTTTCGACTAATGTATGGGGAATGCGATCAAACGTAGCATTGAGGTCTTTTTTTTTTTGGTACAGTTTCGAACAATATTATGGACTTGATCAGCATTATAATTTATAATAATATTTAACAGGCTTATTCTATTCTTTTACCCGTTTTGAGCCGACTCGAGAAATTTGATTCGTAATAGGCAATTTCTTTATAGATAATCAAACGAAGTGATTTATTCTTATCTAATTTCTTTGAATTATCGGTTGTTTTCTTATTGGTCCATTAAATGTGGTTGTACTGGCGTTGAAATGATTTTCTTTAATTAATTTTAACACATATCAGTATTTAACTTTTCATAAAACTGAAACTAAACTGAAACTGAAATATTTTACTGCCGAAACATCCCATTCGATCCATTTCCCGCTAGGGTTTTGATGTCGAGAACGAAAAGCATGAATCGACTCTGGTATCGAAAGAATACGTAGATGTTTTTATGGATAAAACTCACCCACCAGACACATTTCTATAGAAACCTCCAAACCGCTATTGATAGCTGAATTGAAGCGTGATAGCTTAGTTGTAAAG
Source organism: Anopheles arabiensis (assembly GCF_016920715.1). Taxonomy (NCBI): domain Eukaryota; kingdom Metazoa; phylum Arthropoda; class Insecta; order Diptera; family Culicidae; genus Anopheles; species Anopheles arabiensis. Next base: position 11,666,882 of record NC_053519.1, read on the forward strand.
AAAGGCTTGATTTCCATAGCAACATTCAACTGAACGTCGAGACATCTCGATTTGCAAGAACAGAATAAGCCGGAATGTTTACTAAGCAATTACACTATGACTTTAAATAGCGCAGGCCACACAGACGACCCTCGCTGGAAATTCAGAATGCAACACCGTTGTTTTGCTGTTTTGCTACCAATCTACCGACAACTAATTTCTGTCCCCCCTCCGGTTTAACCTCATTGCAGCGGCGCACAAAACGACCACGATCCTTCTCGACGGCAAGCGCGTGAAACTACAGATCTGGGACACGTCCGGCCAGGGGCGCTTCTGCACGATCATCCGGTCGTACTCGCGCGGCGCCCAGGGCATCATCCTCGTGTACGACATCACGAACAAGTGGAGCTTCGACGGGCTGAACCGGTGGCTGAAGGAGGTGGAGGAGCATGCGCCGGGCGTACCGAAGGTGCTGGTCGGCAACCGTCTGCACCTCGCGTTCAAGCGGCAGGTCGCGGCCAAGCAGGCGGAACTGTACGCCTCCCGGAACAAGATGGCGTGCTTCGAGATATCGCCCCTGTGCGACTTCAACATCCGCGAGTCGTTCTGCGAGCTCGCCCGGATGGCCCTGCACCGGAACGGCATGGAGCGGATCTGGCGCACGAACAAGGTGCTGTCGCTGCAGGAACTGTGCTGCCGGAGCATCTGCCGGCGGACGAACGTGTACACGATCGACAGCCTGCCGCTGCCGCCGTCGGTAAAGTCGTACCTGCGATCGTATGCCCTCACCTCCTCCCAGTGCTTGAACACGGTGCTGAACAATTCTGCGTCGATAGCGAAGAATCTCAAGTGCAAAACGGCCACCTCCTACCATCTGAAGCACAACGTGCGCAACGGTTGCGTGATTTCATGATTGTCGTTTTGGGCGTTGGGGTCCGCCTAAGGGCGGACGCGCGAATGCGCACTCTAGCCCACGGTTACGGTGGTCTTGTATGTACAGGAAGGATCAATTACTTCAACCGCACACATCCGCAGGCACATATGCATACACATACATACTACCACACGTCCACACACATACACACACAGTCAGGCAAGGCTGTAACTATATAACATGATACGGATGGAGAGAAGAGCGCACATTGCTTAATCTATTTTCTTTGGGTTGGTGTGTGTGTGTGTGTGTAGTGAGTGTGTGTGCGTGTGTGTGTGTGTATGTGTGTGTGCGTGTGTGGGCGAGTTTGTATTTTTTTTTTGTTCGTTAAGTAAGGCATTATTTTAACACCACTTGCTCTTGATCCTCAGAAGTATTTCTTACGTTGTTCTCTTCTCTTCACAACTAACACTATTACCTCACACACGTGCTCGGTGCGCAATGAGTGGCCGCATGGCCAAGCCAAGCACACTAAACGGTTAGTTAAGTGGCGCTACGGCAGACAAGAAAGGATAATAGGTGCGACAGTGGCACACACCCCGATTACCTCTCGAAACTAATATTACCACCACCACTATTACTACTACTACTACTACTACAGCCACCACACGTCCATTCGGGCATTCAGCTAATAAGCCCTTGTTAGATTTTACGCGTCAGCTTTCATCGGATTAATTGGTCAAAAGCAATGTTTTCAGCTAATGTTCTGGCGCCACGGATGATTTTCACCTCATCTTTGTAAACAAAAAAAGCAAAAGATCTGAAACAAATGTGTTGAAAACCCATCCTTACGAAACACAGAACAATAGTCACTGGGAAAAATACTGTGCTGTTCTAGTAAAAATAGTACTTGAACCAAGAGATGCTATCGTGCGAGTGAGTCTCGTGTCTCACACCATTTTACATCACGAAAGGGCGAGCTTGTTTGCTCCGAACCGAATCACGAAAAAAAAAACAAACAAAAAAACACTTCTTAAGTGAATTTTTTGTTTACACACGTAAATGCACACCTAGTTCGTAGATCGGTCCCGTAAATTTTATTTACATCGTGTCTATTACCATCTATATTTCTGCCCCCCCCCCTACATTCACCATCCCATTGAGCGACTTTGGGCACAAGACAAGAAATGAACCAAATACTAATTTTATTAACACTTCGTCAATATATTACATTATACAATAACAACAACAAAAAAGAAGAAAAAAACGAAGAAAACGAATTAGTCGAGCACACACACTGTCATGCTAGGCGCACAGAAACACTCCCACACAGCTACAGCGAAGACGTCAGAGACGTTCAATAGAAAGGATTGTGTGGAATTTAAGTTTGTTTTTTTTTTGGTTTGTTTTCTCGATGCCCGGAGGATTTGTTGCGATTTTGTACGGCAAAAAGCAAAAATCAGAAAACAAAAAAAAAAAACCGCCAAGAGCAGAAAGGGATATTGACTAGACTGAAGTCAGCAGACGATAGAGAGAGAGAAAGAGAGGCGATGAACACAGAAAAATAGACTGCAGCAACTTCACTTTAGCCACGCATGCGATGGTCCCACCGTCGCGAATGACGGAAGCGTGCTTTTGTTTTATTAGTTCGTTTCGTTCTTTTTCGTTTTGCTATGTATAAAACGCGTATATATATATAGGTTAAGTACATGTCGGCACCACAGCAGAAAGTCATTCTTTAGCTTAGCTACTAAAAAAACCCTCTTTACTAACAGAAAACGGAACAGAAAAAAATACAGATCATCCAAAACAATTCGGCCACAAAACATCTCTCCACCCTCCCAATCATCCCGACTAAAAAAGCAACAAAAAAAAAAAAAGGAAAAAAACTCACAAACGCGCTACAATTGCGCCAGGTATTGATAGTTTCGCGGTGACGTTCTACTGGCGTTGGTGTAGGTTTAGTGCGTGTTCTAAGGTCGTCTGTGGCGCGCTAGTAAGAAAACGATTAGCAAACACGTGAGAGGTGCCCGGCGTAAGCCCCTCCGTGTTGGAAGGATGAAAACTTTTTCTACGATGTATTTTTTTTTACCTACTAGAGAACGACGGTGGATGCCCGCGATTGGATGCACTCTTGGTCCACCGCGTGTGTGTGGGTGTGCGTGTGCGTGTTTGGATAAATTCCATTAATATGCTTATTCCAGGTGCGATAATGTTCATCATTAAAAATGATGTACATTTAAACTCAACAGAAAAACACACACACACACACACACACACAAACACGTGATAGCACCGCAAATTAAATCGCGCAAACAAGATTGCAGACGCAAGAGGAACAATACATTCTTACACAATGTGTAGGAAGGGTGAAAAACAAAAAGTCATACACAAAAACAGAGACGCACGCACGTAAAATAAGAAAAAAAGTACAATCAAAGTTTGATTTTGTTTTTATGCAATTTTTTTCTTCTTCATTTTCGTTGGTTCACTTTGAGTAGTAAGTGCGAACAAAAAACGGAGAACAGAAAAACGCACAAATTCCAGCATGTAGCAGAGGCAACAAAATGGCACGCATAAGTAGGAGAGCGAGAGAGAGAGAGAGAGAGAGAGAGGGGGTGGTCTGAGACTACCGAAAGAGGAGGAAAACCCAGCATCAAAACTCTGTGAGAGACAGGACAAACAAACAAACAAAAATGGAGATTCAACGTTCGGAGCTATGATTTCAATTTATTTATGAGGTGTTTTTATTTCTTTAAGTAGCAATTTACGATACAGTACGGAAGGAAAATAAAGAATATGAATGAATTATTAATAAAAAAAAGAAAATACGAGTTTGTGTGTATATGTCGGGTTGAAAATGTTTCAAAGAAGACAAATGATTAAAAAAAGAAGTAACCAGACCTCGTTTTTTAATCTATCATGCAGAATGAATGAAGGAAAGCTTTCCATTTTCCAATCCTGAATGTTTTTTTTTGTGATGAATTGCTTTCATACCTATTGGTAATGAATAATTCAATTAAAAATTCTCAGATATAGGGGAAGGCGGGTCAAAATGGCACTGTTAAGGATTTTGCTCTGTATCCCATTGGAAAAATCACTTTATGCTAATGTTTTGACTGATGGAAAAATTTGTAGTAGGCATATTATAAACTAATTTAATGTATAAAATGAAATTTAAAAATCAACAAAAGTCAGGAAAACGAATTGTGCGGGGTAAAATGCTCTCGCTATGGGGCAAAATGGTCATAAACTAAATTTCAAAACACATCAAAACAAAGGGGCAACGTTGGACTTTAGGCTTTGGTTTATGTTCTGCCATCTAGGTAGAATTGTCAGGCTAAAGATTACAACACTTCGATCTCTATTTAAGTGTTTTGTTAACATATATATGCAATTAATTAGCTGGAATATTTTACTAATGCACGTCTTGATAGTCATTTTTCTCATCGAAATAGTATACATACATACAGCATAGTTTTATGTATGTAAAACAAATATATTGTAGCGACCTTTTTTTACACCATAGCCTCATCATTTAGCTCCAGCCAAAAAAAGCCGCCCATTTTGCCCCAAGCTGAAACATTTCACAAACTTTAACGTAAAAAAATGCATTAAATTAAAACAGTTAGTTTTTTACGTAAATCATAGGTACATGTCTTGTGCCTCGATACACATCATTTTTCTTCTATAACTATTTGCTAAATTCTTACGAAAGCTTGTTTTTTTCGAGACGGTGAATATTAAATCGTTTTGAATTAAAACTTTATTTGCTGATTTATTAGTTCATGAAAAATTCACGGTGTGCTTGAACAACTGGATTTCATGTTGTTCAATCATTTGAAATAATTCATTCAAACGTGTTAATTTGCCAATAGTGCAGGTGACCTTTTTGCCCCACGTTCCCTTAATTAAGATGCACCAACATCTTTTCTGTTTGCTGTGTAGAAATTCCAAAATCTTCAAAGTTATCTCTGGCAAACAGTTATCGCAGAGTCGGTTCCTCCCCGCTTTCACGGCAAGTAACCGTCGTAAATATATCCACCCCCGACACCACCACCACCATCGCCACCGTACTGTGTTACCTTTTTCTCCGCGTACTTACTGCCGGCGTAATTGGCGTGCCCGAGCTGGAACAGATTGTGCTTCCTGGTGCCCTGGCTGTGGAGCTGATTGAGCCGGTTCCGGTTCAGGCCCGGGTAGGAGGCCAGATCGGTCCCCTGGTACTGCAGGGCCGACTTGTAGTCGTTGGTGATCAGCTTCACAAACACCTGCTGCTTGTCGGCGGACGGTGGCAGGGTGACCGTATCGTACACGGGCAGGGTGTCTCCGGTCGGCACCACCGGTGGTCCCGCTGGGGCCGCGACTGGCTTGAGGCCGAGCTCGTGGCGGCTGAGCGATTTGATTACCTGCTCCCGCTCGATCGCTTCCAGCTCGTCCCGGTTCTTGTACAGCATGCAGAACGCGCGCATCGTGAAGAAGTAGATGAACTCGACGCCGGACAGCAGGCTGAAGCCCAGGAACAGGCCCGCAATACCGCCGAACGAGACGAGCAGATCGACCCACCCGAACAGGACCTCGCGCTTGTAGCGAATGATGGGCCAGGTCAGGTACTCGATCGTAACCTGCGCCTCCTGCTGCTCCTCTTCCGTTTTCATGCTGACGTGGGACCACAAAAATAAATGGGAGATCCAGAGTTGTAGAGAAGAGGACCAGCGGGACTTGCAAACAGAGGCTTGGCTAGCGTCTCTCTTACAGCGAAGCTAGTGTGCGTGTACTTACATCTTGGAGTACTTCTCGATGTCGTACACGGTGTTGAGACAGCCCAGCTCACAGTCCTGGCAGCTGTGAATGCTCGTGATGTTCTCGGTGTACTCGCTCAGACACTGGAAGTTGCCGGTGGTGCAGCTCGGGATGGTACGGACCGGCGCGTAGAACGGCGGCACGCACTTGCAGTACTTGAGGCTTTTCGAGATCCGGCACTCCTTCATGCAGCCGGAAAAGGTGTACTTGTCCTGGTAGTACTGGAGCTTCTCCTCGTCCGGGAAGATGCACTTCCGCTGCCCGATCGACAGCTGCTGCGCGTCCTCGGTCGTGTACGTCTGCTTCATCGAGATGAGAAACTCCACCTTCGAGTCGATGTCCCACATGACCTGGGGCTGAAAGTCCCAGCCCGAGATTTCGTTGTACGAGTGCACGAAGATGTTGCTCTCCCGTAGCGGCTCGAACGTCAGCGCCCACTTCTTGTCCGTCTCGAACAGCACGTACACCTCCGAGTTGAGAATTCTAGACAGCAACAAAAACGTTAACCACAAACGTAAAACAGAGTGTTAGGAGTGCATAGCTCATTCCAGGTCCCATGCCCTCCCCCATCGGGGAAGACAACAGCCAAACACTTACTCCACCTGCTTGTTATTGGTGTAGCGCGCGTTGAACGCATAGCAGAACCCGTGCTCGGTGTACATCGGCTTGAACATCTCGCAGCAATCGATATCCTCGTCCTTGTAGCGGCAGGCCGCGAACGTGTCGTTGCACCGGACCGCCGTCCGGAACACCAGCTCGCGCAGGCTGGAGGTGCGCAGGGCCGGTGTGCTCGGCATGTCGCTCAGCATTGCCGCCACCTCGCGGATGTTGTCGTACGACAGCTGGGTGAGCAGCTTCAGGAACGGTTCGTACACCTCGCTGCCCTGCTCGTACCCGCCGAGCGTTTCGTACGCCTCCCGCCGTACCGCGTCCTCGTCGTACGGGGCGGTCGGGCACACCAGCACCGTCGGAAAGATGACCTGCTGGTTGTGGAAGTCCGTATCGAGCCCGGTAATTGTCGGGTTGGTTTGGAACTTTTCCCACAGGCTGAAGATGATCACGACCGCCGCGATGAAGCCGAACGCGACGAAGCAGAACCACATGAACCGCTCGAAGAACGGCCGGCCCTCCTCGGCAATGTACCGGACGCCGTGCAGCGTCGAGTTGTCGAAGAACTCCTTCGTCTGAAAGATGAAGCTGCGCCGGAACAGGCGCAACGTGCCGAAGGACGCTTTCGACTCCCGCCGGGGCGCTACCTTCGCTTTGCCCTTCTTGATCGCTTTCATCGTTTTGGTGAGCCGGCGACCGCGCACCCTGCCCGGATCTGGACCGGTCGGGTGGTCTTTCTGCTTGCGCTGCTCCATCCAGGGGGTTTGCTGGCTGGCACAGTACTGACGGAAGGCTTACCGCTGGCGCCCGTGATTCGAGACCCGCTCGGCATGCGTTGCGTGTCATTAGCCGCGACTAATTGCTATCCCTCGCCCATCAATCGCCTTATCCGATGCAACAGTGTGTCACGCACGTGGCAAAGGGGTTGTAGAACGCGCTCCAAAATCGATACCAGCTGCCGGGAAACAATAGGCGGCAGGGTAATCTGGGACATACATCGGAAAGCTACACTAAGTGCACATTTGCCAGAGCTTGTATTGTATTGTAGCAATGTCCTATAAATGTTGATAACAGTTCCAGGCACCTCTGGACCACGATAGACCCTGACATTCTAAATCCGTGCTAAGTGATAAGCTAATGACTTCGTAGCATCAGGGACAACTTTTAGTCCTTCGTCAAGGACAATGTTTTGTAGTACTATTGAAATTGACCTGGAATTTTGGTGCCCTGTGATACCTCTTGTCGGCAATTTTGAGCCCCAATCTTACATCTACTCTAGTCACTATCAATCTGCCATCAATCTGATCTATAAATCTACCATCAACGATCTAACCCAAAATGTTTCTGAGAATCCTCTATTATTAAGATTCTAGGTTTATAGTAAATCTTTGCAACTGTTGGAATTCAAGGATAAATCAATCTAGCAAGTTATCGGGGTATTGTTTACCATTGGTTCCAATTTTTTTCGTAGCGCTACTAATAACCCAAATTAATCAAGTTGACACGACCATTCCAGAACATCTCCGGCAATCTTAATGGAAAATCTGACACTGCCAACGTGTCAGAAGCTCTCCCCGATGTCGTAATTGCTCGTTAGCAGGTAAATACTACATCCACTCCGCAGCTAGTCACACACACACACACACAAGAATGGGGTGTGCACGCGTGTGTGTGGCTTTCATTTCCTTCTACCACGGCATTGCGTCGGGGGTGCCGAGCCTCGTGGACCGACGCAATGGAACATTACACCAATGTGCTGGCAAGAGGGCTAATTGTACGCTTCCGCGGAATCCAACCGGTCGCCGGGCACGTCGGAGTGGCGCTGAGTAATTTTCTGGGTTTCCCAGTCGTAAATTAGTCACCCCGCAGCCACACACACACACACACACATAGTGATGGTTGCTTCGATCTGTGATCGTCTCCAATCTAGCGGTACTTCTGCATCGGCACACGGGGAGCAAATAGGCACGAGTGCGCGGATCGGAGGTGACATCAATGTTGACATTACAGCTGCAGCCCGGGCGGCTATGTTCATCATCATACACCCTCACATTTCGCCCCTCCCATCTCACCCTTGCTCTTTCTCGTCCTCCATCCACGTTTGCATTGGGGGAGGAAGTGACGAGAAAAAAAAACTATTTACAACTTTACGCTTCGAGCTGCCCGAGTGAGCGTTAGCGGGCCTTTGCTAGCATTCACCTTTTTAAACAAATTATGGTTCCGGCTGCCCCAAGACACTGCAGCAACCGTTGCCGGACGACGTCTTCTACCTGTATCGCACCACTCATGGGATCATGGGTGAACCCTGTTTGCGCATGGCACTGCCAACTGATTCCGCACCAAAAACCCATTTGCATATGTAATTGATCTCCACTCTTTCTCTCTCGCCTAATGATGTGATTCATTCACGCCTCGGTACATGATTCACTGTACTTGAAATTGCACACGGGCGACCTTGAACAAGATCCGTTATGATTGAGCGCGGACCAAGAGGTGCTCAATTTATTTTACAGCAGTGCTTTAATTCGATTGTGGACCTTTGGTTCGGCAAGTGTCCGCGGAATATTGGAATGTTTGGAAATTAGGTCATACAAAAATGGATTGCCAGTCTTCATGTTATCGTATTACTTTGCTAGCTTTTAACCGATAATACACAGTCCAAAGAGGACCTGTCCGGTGGTTTGTCGGGTAGACGGGGGCAGGGTTTGTTGAAAACCGGACTCGGTTCAGTTCTATTTTGGATCGGACGCGTGCATAATAAGGGTTCATCTAAGTTTACGTGGTAAACTAGTACAACACACCGACTTGACCCGCAATACGCCCATTTGGGGGACGGGTAATTAATTAGGATATGTCGACAAAACCCAACTGCATTCCTTCTTTCGCCAGAGTTATGACCAGTAGCGCCAGCAATTTTTTTTACAAAACATGCCTTTCTCAGGCAGTTTTGATTTGATGGCAATTATTTTTTACGCTACGAAATCAATCGCTTGATTGAGGCTACCGCTAAAGAGTGGCTTAGTCGATCATTGGCTTAGTCACGATTTTCCTTTGATCCTTTGATCGGTCAATATTGGGTTATATAAGTATTTGATGCATCTCACATTTCTATTGATTTTATTGCATGATATTAACAGGATCATTTTCCTAACACAAAATAGTACATGGATTGTTGCCACCAACGATCAAACCCAAATCATCACAACGGTTTAGCGTTGCCGTAGCTACAAGACAGCTGTTAATTTTATTTTTATAAAAATGAAATAATGAATTCTGATCTTCAATTTAGTCTTCAAACCGCTTGTCCGACAGTTTTTCCAGTCATAATTTGTCATATAATTCATATAATCATATAGTCATATAATATTGTCATATAATTCGTGTACCATCTGACTGCTAACTGCTGCTCGAGAAGCTAACAGATAGGTTTTGTGAATGTTGTGAAACTAATTGTCTGCCCATCTCCGTGATCAAATGTACCGTATTGCACTTCAATCGTTTGAAAGATGCTTTTTCGAAAATTGTTTAACGCTAACAATCTTAGTTTCTAAATGTATTGCTATAAATGAATTATTTTTCCATTATTTATTTTTGATATAATTCATTACCGATAATGTATAACTCATTACCCAATGAACCAATCTATCTTTAATGAGTTTTATCTTCAGATTCGTGAACAAACCCCATTTTGTTTTACTGTAAGCTATTAAGTGTTGCCCTGCAAGCTGCATTTATCTTTTGCGATCTAGGAGTTATGCTGGAGAACATTTCGATTTCCTCGCTCAAATCCATATTATTATCAGCAAAGCGCAGAATATGTTAGGTTTATCCCTACTTCTCAGTCTGGTTTAATAAGCTAGAATCTGTAAGCATAACACAACGCCTGCCAATTCTTAAAAACAGGCAGTGGTACAATATGTTTAATGTTAGAAATACTGTGTCTAAACCATCGTCGTATGGTTGTTAAGAGTGCCTATGTGACTAAAATCTTGACACATAATATTCACTCTCCATATCTGTAGACAAGATTAAGTATAATACTCCTCCTTATAATGTACTTATATTGTATATGTATCTGTTTGTATATTAGGTTGTATATATGGCAGTTTTGACTCATCTCATTTATTCTTTGACTACAACATTTATTCGATTGATTTCATTTACAAATCACCGTTTAGCTCTATGACACATTCTTGATTAATTAATTATTTATTGTTAGCTATCGCATAATGGTATAATATTACAAAGATGCTACAGCCACTACGAAGCCTATGCAAATATGACGCAAAATAAGATAAATCTGATTCAACGTATAGTTGAAGGATGCCGCCGTGTAGTTCATTTTCCCCTTGAGGTCGTATTGTTAACAATATACCAATAAGTCTAGTTCAATATACCCTTCCCTTCAATGTATTGCCTGTCCAATGTAATGAGGTGAAATTGGTATCAAATGACTTATATCTAATGCAACCAATGCACACTGAGGTGTTTTTGACGATTAAATAAATTTAAATACGAAGTTCAGGAATGGTGAAAGGTAATGGAGTAATATGCAATCCAACTAAAGACCTAATGTCTCCGACAAATTCAAATTCGTTTTCGTGTCAAAAGAATTTGCCCCAATGCGTACGGTCCAGCGAGGATCCTGACCAGAGTTCGAGAAAGATATAGTACAATTGTTATGTGAAGAGTACATAAGCTCAGATGCTAGTAGCTCGTACAAGCAACTCTGTTCAGGCTTAACCTTCAACACCTAAACCAGACCTAGAATGTAGACATTGATGATGCGAGACAAGCCTTTGAATCAAGCCTTTGAAGCCTTTGAGCCGCACCATCAAATTATGGGCAGTGAGCGAAGCCCCCCGAAAAGCCCAGGGAGAGCGCGCTAAACATCATCAGCATGAAAGCATAAGCTGTTCACACTGGTAAATGCTCAGGCAAAAAAAAAAAAAAAACACACACACACAGGGAGCAAAGAAAGACAGGAGACAAACGATCGCTTCCGAATGTGCAGTCAGAATATCTGAAGAAGTCGAAGGTGAATAGAAGAAACCCGCTTCGGTTATGTTACTGGACCAAGAAATTAACAGCAGCAGAAGTAGCAACAGCAGCAGAAGCAGCAAAAAAGACATGTATATATCCTCTGAGGTTTTTGTCGAAGCCTTGAGCGAAGCCATTCATTAGAGAGATGCCGTTTTGGTTTGCCGAAAGTTGCAGCAAAAAGGCGACCGTGATGCAATCTGCGGGCGGGCAAGGATTTTGGGCGGTGCGCGATTCGTTTAGGTCAGACCCGACATGATCGCCAGGCGCGTCTTCGCCCTTTACTCTCGTTCTCAGGGCGATCGTTTTCCAGCTCAATCGGTCAATCATCGGTTCGGGGTCTCCCTTCTCCCGTTTAAAAAAAAAAACGGTAAAGATTCGGGGCGCTGGTTCCATGTGAGGATGGAAGAATCCGCTGGTTTATGGGTTTGCTTGTTGGCGCCATTTTTTTCGTGTTGCTTAGCTTGCGTTTGGCACGCCAACCCGGAACGGCCTTCGGCTAGCGGATAGCGGAGCAACACGCCGATCAAGGAATGAGACCTACCATTAGGATACAGTAAAACCTGGCCTGAGCGGAATGGAATCTTAAGTGTAATAATCATCCTTCGTTGTGCGCAATAGGCTTCGAAATCTTGCTTTCTCGATGGACCTGTAACCGACTTATCAATCGTTTCGGTGTTGCGTATTCTCACCTGGAAAGGACAAACTACGTCATTTCTGTCTGTCGCTCCAATTCAAAACATTTGCACACGCGCCGTTATTGGCCCATTGTTGATGGAATGTGGATTCCATAGGTGTATCTCGAATAAAAAAAACCCTCACATATACCTAAAAGGAGGAAGGCGAATACTTCCCAGTCCGAAGCATGTTGTCACTGGGTTCGTGCGTCTATTTGCACAGACAGTCCAAAGCGGCGGTTGAAACTGCGTCTCCTCCTCATTTGGGTAGGCCGGGAAAAGGTTCCACAGTTTGGCGACAGTGGCTAAGAGACATTTGCGCAAATTGCACTTCGCGTGTGACGCAATTGCGGGCCACGGCCCACGGTAAACAGTGTACGGTCGAGGGCCTTGTGGTTGGTGGGCCGCGGTTGATCAATTGGATCACGCCTATGAACATTCCATGCCGGGCCGGCAGCATATTGACACATTGATGGGTTTGACGGCCATCACCTGTCGGCAATGCCTGGTGCGGGAAGACACACATGTTGAAGGTGTAACGATGTCCAAACTTCTTGCTCCAGCTTCAACGACGGAAAAATAACACATTCAACAGTATGGTTTTGAGTACATGTTCGCCGCAAGAAAGACGCAAGAAGGCGTGATGTTAGAAATTATCTCGACTGCCCGTCCTCGTTTATAGCTACTGTGGGAGTCTAATAATTGATGTGAAGGGAGACCGGGGCTATTGGGGCACACTGCTACAGCATGAGGTATGAAATTCTAGCAACTGCCAACAAGTTATCGTCCACTGACCATTGGAGAGGAATATAATGAACGATTTAAACATAAATAATACCTCTCAGTCAATGCCTGAGAAAAGATAGTCAAGGCTTCAACGAAAGCGGTCACGGCTTAAGGGATTTGATTATTATTTTATAATATCCAGAATTCGTTTTACGATTGTATGATCTTGAGATTTATTAAAAACTATATATAAAAAAAGTCCAGTCAATTTAACATTTAACAACGATTACAGTTTTATAGAATTATCAATTTTTTCTGGATAGCATTAATATTATGGATTAAGTTATTATAAAATTTATTCATTCATATATTTCTATTCTATCATCTATTCAATCTCTAAAGTGGCCTAGGCAACTCTAGAACTATCCCACACTATTTATAAACTATTGACTTATCAACAGATGATTAAAAAGATTAAGATCAAAATACACATACAGGGTTTACCAACTCACTTTGCAAAGTGAGGTTGAAATCGGGTTGAATTTTGCTGCGGAGCAAAGATAAACTTTTATTATTTGTGAAACAACATAATTGTATCACTAATCAGCACTAAAAGTCCAAAAATTAAATTAAAAAAAATGTAAACATCGCGGACGACTCCAGCTAACATCACCTGTGAAAAGATTCCATGTAATGGATGAAAATGAATACAGCAGAATAGAAAATTATTTCGGGTCAAATGAAGTAGCACGTCAGAATAGAAATACGCCTGAGTGAAATGTGTAGCTCACATCGCAAAGTGACTTGGTAATGTCTCACATGATTAGAATACATACAAAGATATTTTGGATCTATGAAGATAATACTAGAACAGACAAGAATGTTGGTAGGGAAATATAAGGAAAAAGAAAGTGGTTTGGATCTGAACTCATTGAACTCACTGATTCTTTAAATTGGTGGTTCAAATTCATAACAAGGAACCACTTAAGCACGATGTCTAAAATTAAAAGCTCAGAAATACCCAAAGGATACGACAGGAGGTCGTTAAACACCCAAAATTCTTATAATAGACGTTTGTGAGTACTGAACACCGAGAAGATTTTCATTAATTTCAAATAAAATGTTACCATGTCCACACTGCCCCCAGTTCCCATGGATCATCGGTCTCCTACGTACTCGCTCTATCACTCTCTCAGTTGCTTGTGTGCTCCAGTACCTTCCGAGATGTGCTCCAGTATCTTCCGAGATGTTGTTTTGTTTGAAACAGTACTAGCAGGGTTTTAGTTTTTAATATGTATAGACGATGGGATCATTAGAGTTTGGAATATGTAAGGGAAGGGAGTGGCTGGAATCGGGTTTCGCTTCACTGTTGGATCCGCGTCACCCCATCCGGAGCTGGTGCTTGCAGTGTTGACACTCCGGTACGGGTCTCGTATTAGCCCTGGGATATAGCGCATCATCCTCATAAGCTCAACGACACCTTCAGATTTCATCCCACGACGGGGCATTGTCTTGACTTTGAGAGTGGACCTACCAGTTGCGGGCAGTTGTTAGCCAGTGGTTAAATGAAGACATAAACATCCTCTTTTGCCGAGTGACGGATTGCTGTGGTGTCTCTGATCTCTTCCTTCCCTGCAATTTCCTTGGCAAAATAGTACACAGATTTTAGTTGCAATCTCCTACTAGCCTCACAACCCAGTGCCGGCAGAGTTTATCTTTGATTCTTTGATTCTTTTTGATCTTTGAAACCAATTTGATTCATCACTCTTTGGATATGCTAAACTATTCACATGCTTCTTCCCCCTCCAAACGCTTTGGTTGTTAATGTCTTACATCTCGAGCTCCCCGGCCTCGTTTGGATTTGGAATATCTTTGCGCTTTGCTTCAGGTCATAAACGCTGTATCTATAGCACAGTGTTCCTTCAGTTACGGCCTCGTAATGAAGTGTCTGGTTTGTGGTAGGTAATACGATAATCTATCCACTTCTCATTTTCCAAATCTCTGACTTCTTTGGGGAGTTGGTGCGGGAAGAGCTCCGCTTCTGTGATGTACAACACATACACAAACGGTGACTCTTCTTTGTGACACACAGATACACACATGTCTGAGTGGTCATATCTGATTGAAAAAAAAATCCGCTTCACACATGCGCTCACGTGTACACGGCCGCAGTCTCCGGGCGGATACGTGAGAGCATTTCGGGCATGTCGGTGGAGTTGCTGGACCGTAGTGCGGGCCCCAAAATGCGCTTAGGATTTATCTGACCACCTATCTTGAGCCAGCCCGAACTCGTTAGTACCGTTTGGTGCTGCCGCCGCCACCGGGTAGAGCGAGAAGGGCGTGTGTGTGTGTGTGTGTGAGTGAGTGTGTTGGAAAAAGGGCCAAAACTGTCGGCGCACAGCAAGCGACACACTCAAGGGGGCCTTTTCGCACGACTCGGATGCGAACGTTTTGCCATCCTGGATGATCCTTTCCTGTGTGTGACAACCCCTCCCGGATCACTTTGTCCAGTCCCGCTTATTCGTAAGTGTTCGCAAGATCGATTTGATGGGTGAGGGAGGGAGGCGGAAGGGGACTTGAGGACAGGATGCATATTCTGACACACCGCTTTCCCGCCCGGGATCCTTCGGGTGTTCCACCCGATTCATAAATCAGTGAGCGCTGGCGATAGGCCCCCCGCGGGGTGCGTCTCGGGATATAGCCCGAGAACGGTCCGACAGGAACAGGCCCGCCGGCTCGAACAAAGATGATGTGTCCCGGTAGCCTCCAAACCACGGTAAGTTTCCCCACTGCCTGCGCTTCCCCTCTTCCATCCTGTGGCGCTCATTGGGGAGCGATGTATTTTCGCTTCGTGTTTGCGAACAGCACCGAAGGCACACATTAAAGCAAATGACCAAACTGCGACACTTTCGGTGGCGCAGGTATAGACATCGAAGTGTATGAGAAGCAAAAAAAAAAAACAACGGAAAAAACCCCAACTAGTTTAGGCTTCGTTCTGTACGCCTCGCTAATCTTTGATCTAGAAACGTTAAAAAAGCACTCACACACATACAAGGGGACATACATACATGAGGCGAACCATTCAAGAATGCTTTTGTTTCCGGTCCAGCTCGGGTGTGGAATGTGCCGGTGTGAGAGAAGTTGGATGCTCGGGCCGGTACCTACCGAGGTCGCAGGACTTTGGGCATTTGCCACGAAAATAAATTAGAAAGAAAATCGCCTCCCAGCACACAGCGTGGCCAGAGCATACACATCTCTCATAGCAAACATACACACAAACACACGCCTAGGTTCTAGCGCCTCTGCCGCGAACTCCCAGTCTGGGATCTGGGATCCGTACTGTTATTGTGTGGTACGTTATTCTCGGTGTGGTTCATTCCCGACAGTTTCTTCTCAATGCATACAAATGTGTACACGAGATTTTTTATTGTTATTATTATATGCTTATCCCTCTCGCCCGGGCAGTCTCAAGATGCTGGGCAGTGTACACTGGAAGGTAGATAGAGAGAGACGGTCACTTTCGGTGACTTATTTTATTTCTGGGTCCAAAACCTCCGGTCTTTGTGGGTCTTGCTTTCTCTCACTCGCGGGTGTGACACCGGTGTGCAGATAAGAAGCAATAAGGTAACGAAATCAACAACTACAATACAACACCACCTAACCAGCCGAAAAGACAAGCCAACAAACAACAACAAAAAAGGAGCGACATGAAAAAAAGGTAGACAAAGTTAAACTTCTCCTCCGGTGGAACTTCGGATGAACGAAGATTTGGTTGTGCCCTTTTTTTCTCTTTTTTTTTTCGTTGATTTTTTTTCCTGTCCGTGTACTTCAGCGAGTGCAGTGGTTCTTCTGGTTTATGTGTGAGGCACTTTTTTATTGTTGCTGTTGTTGTTACTGTTGTTGTTATTTAACTCTCCTGTGTACGGCTGTCGCTTGAGTTTTGTTTTACACACATCCCTTCCGCGACGTTCCCAGGCGAAAAGGTGTGAAGAGGCTTTGCAATAAAAAGAAGATGCACACACACACACATACACGCGTTCATAAAAAAGAGAAAGAAAACACAATGTTGAACCCTCTGGGGCGTAAAGCGTACAGAATGTACCGATTACCTTTTTTCACCACTTGCGCACCGCGAGTAACGACGGGACGGGAATTAAAAAGCTATTTAAAATGAATATCTTAGGACGTCTCTGTGCGGGGAAGACTTTGTGCTGGAAGTTTATCTCTATTAATCCTCTCACCCCTCCCTCCTTTGCACTAGTTGCACAGCAAATGATCTCCATCCGGCCCACGCGCGGGTGCTAATCAATTGAGCAACACGTACAAGGTATATCTTGCGCAAACGAGGCAAGCGCGATGAGCGTTATGTCAGAATCTGATCAGCAATCGTGAGTGATATCAGTGATTGCATCATGGCCGTGTAATCAATGCAAACCATTGTCTCTTTTGTGTCCAGTTTAGCATGCTGGCCCGAGCGGGAATAAACCATCTGCACACTCCGGGAGCGCCTCCAGCAGTTGGTATCTCCCGAGCGCATCATCGTTTAGTGTAAGTAGCACATCGCACGTCAATTGGAGAATTTCGGTATTTCCAATAGAATCGAGAAGTGTTATTGCAATGCTCAAAATAGTAATCCATGTTAATGAGGTGACGGACGAATGACAATAGCTATCTTTGGATGTTGAAATACCCATCGGGTCTCAACACCGCTTGCTTGTTTAATGTTATCTAGGGCTGAACGGTGGTCTATTGCAGTGGTATTCAGCCTGTGGTCGGTGGCGCAAACGAAAAAAATGATTTTTTTTTGAAAAATATGAAAAAAGGAAAGACAATACATATTGTACAATTTTGTCTATGAATCAACATAATATTTTCAATAAACATGGGTAGATTAAGAATTGAACATATGTGATTAAGAAGCTTTGAACATAGTGTGCAAAATAAATGTCTTCAATATATGAGGGCCACGGTAAAAATATATGCAAACCTAAGAGGTTTATGATCCTACAACGTTTGAGGAGCACTTAGTATTTTGCATAGAAACACTTGCATCATATCGAAATCGGATGTTGTTGTGATGTAGAACGGAGAGGTGTTTTATTGGGATGTTGTATTCTTCGCTCGTATGACGTTTCATGGCCAGCATCGTTAAATTCATCTACCTCAACTTTATGTTGATAACTATGGTCGTTTACAGGTTTAAAAAATTTGAAATCAAAAATTAATCATTATGACAAGTATGAGATTTTTGAAAGTTGGAGATTAAAGTGATATCCAAAATAGGATTCTCATGGGTTATGATATTCTTTCAAAATGCTAATTGGAAAACGCATAAGAGCAACACATCAAGAATATTAATATCCATTATCAACACTTAAATGTAAACTTTGTTAAACTTAAGTAATCGATTTGCATGTTCAGTTTCTAATCTCTCTCTCTTTCTCTCTCTCCTGCTCTCTCTCTCAGTCTCCTTCTGGCTCTCTCTCTCTCTCTCGCTCTCTTTGTGTCTTTTATGCCCCCGTCGAAGGAAGTAATTCCTTGGCACATACCTAACCCCGCTTTGGACTCTACAGATGAAGCGCTTTATTAGGCGATACCGGAGACGATTTTACAGGTTTCTCAATGCTCAAAAGAACCCAATATGCAACTCCCCTCGCAACCCCTTTGAGCTCGGTTTTCCCTGGGTACTTTTGGGCATGGAATCTTCTTGCCGAGCCACTTACGACGAACAAAAGCGAGGGTGTGTGCGTCTCGCAACCGAGGCACCTGGGAGGTTAATTGTTGGTCGCATCCACAAGAATGTTCCAAACATGTCTGCCACAATGAATGGGCAACCATCGCAGTGCAGGATTGGGACATCTCTCTGACTGTTTTCGGCAGGATGGATTTTTATGAATAGGCTTAGATTAGCAACAACAACTACAAGCAGACCGAACCATACATACACACACATGTAGCACAGAGAGCTGTGAAAGGAAACAGGTCCTGGGCTGCGCTCGTGATATCGACGCCGCTCCTCGCAATGACCTGAACTCCTGCGGTCAGAGTCGGTTTGTGCTTTCCTGAAGAATACACAAAACAAAAAAAAAACACAAACACAAAAGGTGCCTAGTCTGCCAGGCTAGATCCCGTTGGGTCCCGCCGGGGTCGCCGGCAACACATTCTTCCTTACTAGTGTTTTTCCGCACAATCGTGCCGGATCGGATCAATCGATGGCTGCGTCGATCGAGAGGCGATTGCACCTCCAAGCGAGCTCCAGGAATTGGACCAAGCAGCGGCAGATCCTTGATCAGCCCGAGGTTGCCCCGGGTGACCGGAAAAGCGGCATCATTGGCAGCGCCGTTTTCATTGTGTCCCCTGGTAAGGGTGCCAAGGTTCGCCGAAGCAGGTCCTTTTTGGCGCAACCAGCTGCGCTGGAATGTGAGGGTGACGGTTGCCGGAAAGTTGTTTTAGTTTTATGAATGGAGGCATTGCAATAGGTTGCTTGGGTTTTTTCTTACTTTCGTTGCTGCTCCTGCATTCCATTCCCTTTTTCGATTGGTGGCAGTCGATTGGCGGCGTTGGCTTTCAATTGATCCTTGCATGAGCGTACCATTTTGCGTGGGAGAACAACTTCATCGCCAGCGGCTTTTGTGCGCCATTCCGGGACCTGGCAAGCGAACAATAGAAGCCCAGCTGTATTTATGCTTGCGGGACCACGCTGGCGTCAACGGGCGGGTGGGTATCGTGTTGGTGTTTGTGTCGAGATAAAGGTTAGAAATAAACACCCATTCGAACGGCTTTAATGAAAAGAATTCGAAGAAATTGGTCCAACGAGTGAGCAATGCTCGGTTATTTAAGCTTACAGGATCTTAACCATCTCCCTAGGTGTGAATAGGTCCTGTGCGGGTCGTGAAGACATCACAGGCTCTCAAAACAGCGACAGTTCAACGATTCAAGCCGAGCTCCCGCCTGGGTGGGAACAAATTCCACGGCAAGATGAATGCCTCCAAGGCATTGGAGCCTGACAAGAGCCGACACTAAAACCGGACACTTGAGACTTTATTGGTGATTGATTGATATTGATGTCCCAGGCGGTGTTGCTTCCGTGGAAGTCTTGTCGCTGCTGCTGCTGTTGTTGGTGCTGCTGACTGGTATCAAAGTTCTCACCGTCGGCCTTTTGCCTGCTTTGCGATCGGCACAAGAAAGATCCAAGATACCCGTGACGTGTCAGCTGATTCATGCGCCTCCCGGTGCCAGCCTAATGCTCCGTTGGGTGTCGTCTTAAGGTGTTCATGTTGCTGCTGCTCCCGCACTAATTAGGATCGCAAACAAGTCAATTCCGATCCCCGCTGACATATCGGTGTGCCTATCACACGGCCTAAGTGTGTGTGTGTGTCTGTGTGTGTTGGCGCGTTGTTTTATGTTCCTTTCGTAACATTATATCTCAACATCTCGCGGATCGGCATCGCCCGGTCCGGTGATGGTTGGCGATCTTACGCAACGTATTCCCACGGCACCGGCGGTGGCCTGTCATCAGCATATTTATCCAATATAAGTGTTGGTTGGCGTCTCCTTTGGCCCGCGTCCGCCGAGGGGTACGGAGGGTTGGATGGTTGCTTATTTTGTCATGTTTTTTTTTCCTGTCGCCGCTTTCTGTACTTTAGCCTTTGCTTTTGCTCGTTCCTCGCTGCCACCATTCGAAACTGTTGTATCCCTGTTGTTCTTGTTTTTTTTTGCTGCAGTTTTGTTTCTGTTTTTTTATTTTTTAGTGTTTGTTGGTTTGGTTTTTGGTTTCGGTCGGGAGAGTTTGGTTCGCTTTTCACTTGTTGTGTGCCGGGTTTCTCGCTCTGCGCATCAACCGGCGGCGTTGGCATGAACTACGCTCTGCATGCAGCCCTTGCCGTACCTGTTTATTAACCCAATTTGCAAAACATAAAACAATTTGCAAAACATATACCTTCCGAACCGGACGCCCGGTGAGTTGGCTGTGAGGCAATGCAGTGCTGGAACTGGGGCAGCGACAAGTAGGGGCTGAGGAGAAGGAGGAGTGCACGGAGGAAGCTGTGAAGGAAGCACGGCACCGTTTGTGGCAAATAATAAGAAACGGTCCCATTTTCCACTGGACGGGGCCGGATTTCACACTTGCTGTCCGCTGCAATTTCTTCGGTAGCCTCGGAACCGACGATCGTTGGATGAAACTCAGCGCCCGACGCACAATGTAGCCAAGGCTGGGCGTTGCGTCACGTTGCACCGCGGCTACGATAGCAAGTCTTTTTACCGCAATATGTTTTGTGGTCTCAGACTTATATTTTTTTGTTTTCCTCTATTGATCCTATTGCACTAACTAATTATATTACACTACGACAATTGACACACATTTCAAGCTAATTGGTGTTTATGTATCATTTAATGGCCCAATAACTGTATATTAGTGTGTATAACGACTCCCCTGAACAATGATTTAAAAGTTCTGAAAAAATAATGATTTACATAACATTTACATTCCTTAGATTGCTCCATTCCGTCCAGACTGCTGTATTCAAACGAATTATCAATAATGTCATCCAGATCATGAATATCTAAATAAATTGCATTGAAATACAATTGAAAAATGTAATCTGATTTTGGTCAATTTCGTCCTAAAAAAGGGTCGTTATACACGCTAAAATACGGTACATTTTAGCTACAATATATTATTTTAAATTGTTTTTGAAACAGAAGTTTGACATCAGCGTTGTTGTTTTTTCAAGCTGTTGGATTATTAAAGGTCAAATTAGTTTAACCATTTCAAGAACACAAGTTTCTTAATATTTAACAAAAAAAAAAATACGGGGCTATAAATGGCCTAATGTAGCTGAGAAAGGATTAGATACACATTCTTCATACTCGAGTATTATCTGTTACGCAGTTTCATACCAAAAAATGATTTCTCATAAATTTGGGACTGTTGAATTTTACGAAAGGCTGATAAGTAAATGTAATTCTACTAATTATCTCAACTTATTCTATTAACTTTTCTTAACTTAAATTAACAGAACAGGCCCGTGAACGGCATCGATAGGTACTCGTGTAGTTTGTGTATCTTTGAATCAATGTTCTGAACTATCAGAACACACAGCGACCTGGTGTTCCTACAACCAGCTAAGTCTTTGCCCTGAAAAATGCTCTGTAATATCTTTTGGTCATAACCGCAAGCCTATCCGTTACGAATACTCGCTCTCCAATTCTGTGCTGTCTCGAACCTCCCTTATACGTGATCCTTTGGAATGATAAATTATCACTAAATGAACATTTAGAGTCGGGTGTCGCAAGTGCTAGTAGAACGCTGGGGCTAATATATAGACTCACCAGAGATTTTCATGATCCACTTTGCCTCAAATCACTTTATTGTTCTTTAGCTAGATCAGCGTTGGAATACGCTTCAGTGGTCGTTGGTCCAGTCCGTTCTGGATGAATCTTAAGATTTGAAAAGGTCCAAAAGCATTTCACAAGGTTCGCTTTTCGACGAATGGCTGGCCCCAATGAAGCTATGCACAGCTACGAATCTCGCTACACTTTGCTAGGTCTATAATCCTTCGAAGTAAGGCACTCTCAAGCGCGCTTCCAATTCATCGGACGCATGCTCGATGGTCTTATCGATGCTCCCACTCTCCTTGAGTAGATCAGCTTATACGCCCCCTCTCGAAATTTAAGGACACGCAACGCACTAAACGTGGTTTCTCGTCGTACCACGTTTGGTTCCAACGAGCCTCTTCTCCTGTGTGTTCGCGCTTTTAATATTAGCACAGATCCTGCCTACCTCCGTTTATAATCCTTGCGTGATACTATTCCCTATCCTCTTCATTTCCTCATCCTCTTTTTTTCGGCTATCATTTCTTATCTTATTTTCTCTTCTTTTCTTAAGTTTCTATTTACTATAATATCTGTTTTCATGTGCTCAGAAGTTCTCTTTTGAATTAGGAATTAAGATAGGTTAATTTACGAATTAGATAGATTTAGGAATTGTTAAACCATTAGGCTGACAAGTTGAATAAACTTGAATTGAATTGAAATTGAATTGAATTGAATGTTTCATTTTATTTTCTAATCGTACACTAGGGTGAAGGCATGCAGTATTATGTGTCAGTGTATTATTTTCGATGACAAACATCGTTTTATCCAAACACTATTTCCATACTGCCCAACTACAGACTCGGTATCTGGGCTCAATTGATGCAGATGATGAAATGACACGAATGATACGATGATAAGAGACGATTCATCATCCGCAATCTGTACAGGTAATGCAGAACGCGATGTGAGTGTATCGAAATATATCATTCATAAATCATTCAAGCATAATAGGGTTGGTGTGGAGATCAAACGAAATTTCGGACGGTATTGTTATACTATCACGTCAATTTTATTAAAATGTTAACAATGATCAACGGTAGAAAGACGAACATTTTGTTCGTATTTTGTTCGGATTTAAGCAAAATTATTGTTTGAGATATGAGTCAGGCACAAGGCCCAAAGCTTCTATAAAACAATAAACAAAATTGTTTGAGATACAAGGAAAATTTTTCGCAACTTTTTGAAAAAGATCGCACTAACAATAATGTTTGGGACCTGGTTCATTTTTCATTCCATCAAATTTTCTCTCGAATGATAGTCTCCATTATACAGGTATTAGGGATTTCATACAGAGATGTTGTAGATTTGAGAAGCAAAGTATAAATATAAAGAGCGTTAAACATTATTAAAAATTGATGTGATTATGCCTAAAGTTATGCTAAATCTTGATTAAAACATGAAAAGTTTAAATTGTGTAAAAAATAAAAAAATAAGAATTTTCTACTCCCTTCAATTAGAAAAAAAAGATAAAAGAAAAGAGTTTAAAAATGTCATATAAAGTTACCTTAAGTCGCCCATGGAATATCATGCTTGTACTACTTGATCGAAAGTTAAAAGACGCATAAATAGTTTTATAGACGCATGAAAGTTAAAAGACGTGCTTTGAGTCAATTATTTTTACCAAAAAATGTAGACTGTTAGAAAAGTCAGGCAAGGAAATACATTTTAAATATTAATTTAATTAAATAATGGAAACGAATGTCATTGGAATGAAAAAAAGTATTACTAGTGCATTTAATGTTTGTTAAATTACCTTCAATACAATTTATTATTATTTTCATTCAATTGCAGATAAACACATATAATTTTCAAATTAAAAACGCTTCTATATTACGAACTCACCTATATCGAGTATCGTACTGTGCATGATTGTTGTTCAATAAAAAAAAAATCGTGTACCTTTCAAGCGGTTAAGGTTTTCTTGGAGGAAGGCTTGTTTTTTTTATAGCTAATGGTTAAACTATGAATGAACGCAATATAATTCAAACTAAGCAACAAAATGCCCAAACATTGCACTGTCCATCAGCAAGTGCACACAATGCCATCAGCATTAATCCAACTAATCCACTTTTGGATAAGTTACCGTATTTAGCACCCGTTTCTGCTGTGCTATTTCTTTCTATCCCCCACTAATCCTGCCACTTGGTTGGCCCTCGTTAATGCACATCTCAAACAGGGTGCAGGGTACAGGCCCGTCTCGGGACCTTCTCGGAACCGGCCTTTTCCGGTCAACCTGCCGCACCGTGCAATCCTGCGCTGGAAGCCGTTGAGTGAGGGAAGCGTTCCCAACCCAACCCGAGCGACTCATTATTTCAATTAGTCGCAGATAATTTTCCATAAACACGTCCCATCCCGTTTGCTCCGTCCTGCGCGTGTCTCCCGTGCCCCCGTTTTTCTGCCCCACGACTCTTGCCCGTCTTTCTTCCCCTGCCCGCTTCGCTGCATCCTTCCACCGAGTGCGATAATTACCGTTCTGTGCTGCGATTCTTTGCCTCGTTTACTCTGCACTCCCTCCACCGAGCGATGTTTGGGTTAGGGGGTGAGAATGGCGAAACGACAACGGGTGCATTTATTTTCACTTGTGTGTGCTGCAGTTTTTTCTTCCCCTCACACAATAACACACACACACCCACCCGCTCTCCCCAGTCCCCACTTCCCCGATCCCTCCAGCGCCAAACCGCGTGTTAGGCAGTAATTTCGATGTGATTATGTCGATCTTAATTACATTACACTTTTGAAAAGTTAAACTAACATTTCACCGGCACGCACACGACACGGCTCGACGGCCGGTACATAAATATATTTGTGAGTTTGTGTGTGTATTTTTGTTTTGCACCCTTTATTTATTTATTTATTTATGTCTCGGTTGATGCACCGGCGCTCCATATCCCTTGGCTTCTCGGCTTTATCGGAGTTTATTTATTTTGCACCCCTGCATGTTTGTATGTTAGCTCTTTTTCTTTTCTTTTTCTTCTTCTTTAGCGCTCTTCGCCCGCTGTTTGCGTTGTAATTTGCCTGCATCCTCTTTTGACGTCGTGCTTCGTTCGTGTACGCATCCTCCCTAAAAGGGGAGATGGGATAGGGGTGGGTAGGAAAACGCTGCCCGTTGCGTGCAATGTGTCATTTCTTTTTGGCTGTGCTTCCATGGGGACGGGGATCCGTGATGGATGTCCTCAAAAGATGCTAATTTAAGTGTTTAGTAATCTTTCTTTTTCTCGCCGCGTGGTGTGGTGTCGCAAGCGAAGGTCCTTGGGTGCCGGGCCACTTCAGGCTTTCCCAGGGTTCGCACAGCTGTGGCAGGCAGTGGCGCAATGGTCTGCAGTGCCGAAGCGTAGTCCCTACATTACACCCCGGGATACCGGGAAGTGTTAGATTGGCGGTAACAACTTTGACCTAGGCTGCGGACACGCGGGAACCGATTACAGGTAGTTAGGTCTAATAAACTGCAACCTACACGGGCAAGCAACTACTAGCAAGGGCTAGCGGATGCATGAAGTGCGAAATGTCGCTAACCATCAGCACTAAATACTGAAGGGTTTCACTTCATGAATCTTTTGAAAAAGGTCCTACTTTGGTAGTTGTCTCAGATGTCCACGTGATGAATTCACCAATCATTGTTGGTCATGTCATGTGTGTATATGTGTGAGAGAGATAGAGATACAGAGAGATAATTCAACAACACGTATACTGGTTGCTCCATTTATAAACAGGTGAGGAAACACCGGACAAATAGATAAAAACCGTATCCTGTAATTAACATATTAAGGTATCCAGTCGATAATTTTTTGTAAAAAAAATCAAAATGAGAATAGAGCCGGTCTGAGTGACCAAAATCCGAGTAGATCTCTTCTATCTATTACTGGGCCCCTTTCCGTTTTTAGATCGTAGACTGAAATTTCAGCTTATCTTCTGTTCGCATTGTAGAGGAGTTTTCGAGCAGCTATCAAAATGGGTACACTATACAGGTGAGCTTATCCCAGGGCGTATGTGCTCATCCAGGGCGCTTCTGCATCTGAATGAAGATTTGAAGAGTGTTGTTCAAATTTGGTTAAAAAAAACATGCTATGAGATCACCAGGTCTACATACACTTTGATTCTAGATTCTACAATCTGATCTCTTTAATGCACCTTAGGATAAATGAAAACACGATCTTGTTTTGCCGTTATTTCGAGGAGGTGCTCGAATTCTAGCTTAGAGGCTGACATAATCGCAGGCTAGTTTCGTGTATGGTTATGGATGGAGTGTTTATATGATTTCAGCCTCCAACTGTCATACTCCATATAAAAATTGACTAGAATCGTGAAGGACCCCACTGTTATTAAGTCGTACAACCTTATAACACACCCGTTATGGGTTCAAGTCCAGCAGGGATCGAGTCCATACGAAGGGTTGATTATCCTGTAACTTTCTTCATTGAAATCTGCAACACCGAAACCAAAAGCAACATTGGGATTAATTGAAGTTAAGATTCAAAAATTGTATTACAATCCATCTCTCGCTCTCTCTCTCTCTCTCTCTCTCTCTCTCTCTCTCTCTCTTTCTCTATCTCTGTGTCTCTTTCTCTCTGATCGGTCAATCAAACACCTTTTTGGTGGTCGGTAGGTTCGGCATCATCATTACATGCCCCAACCGGTTTTCGCAAATATCAGGATATTAGATTCGTCGTGCAGCCGGTCTCGTAGTACAGTCGTCAACTCGTACGACTTAACAACATGCCCGTCATGGGCTCAATCCCCAAATCGACCGTGCCGCCATACGTAGGACTGACTATCCTGCTATGGGGGGAAATCAATTAGTCACTGAAAGCCAAGCCTACAAGTGGTACGGACAGGCCTTGACCGACATCGGTTGTTGAGCCAAAGAAGAAGAAGAAGAAGAAGAAGATTCGTCGTACAGCTTATCAAGCTTGAGGTTTATACCTTGACTTCATATTCCTTGATTGAATTTACTACCAGAAATGAACCAAAATGACCCAAGGCTTGTGTTCATTGAGGAGAAAAGGGAAAAATACATATTTATACCATGTTTATTAAAATTATATTTATATCATTTATATCGTATACTAGCTGGCTTGGTAAGCTTAGTTCATCACAAATAACTAAAATATACCATCTCTGCTTTGTTGCTTGAGAAATTTGAGACAGCATCGTAGACCCCTAGGCACTTCACATCGAGTGTTAACCGCCAGGCACCTTACACCGATTGTCAGTGTGCATACAGCACTACAGCCAGTGGCGGATTTAGGGTGTTGGGGGCCCTAAGCGTTAAAAGCAGTGGAGGCCCCACGGTTGGTGTCGAGCGGGGGGGGGGGGGTGCATAATGCTGCACCCAAAAAGGTTTGGGGGGGGGTGCTCAGAATCCCTGTACTGGGTCCCTATAGTTTATGAGTCCCTTCATCCATGGGGCCCCTATCTAGCACAGAAGATCTCGCTGAGACTACTGTACACACTCTTCTATATGCAGGAATTACCATACACGGGGCCCCTACATTGACGGGGCCCCCCGCGGCCGCTCAGTCCGCGCACCGTTAAATCCGCCACTGACTACAGCAACAATTTCGCTCTATGTATGGGAGTTTAAAATTTGCAAGTTGCAATTCAATTAAGTTCAGTGTAACATCTGAAAATGTTGTGAGTCTTAAAACCGCCAGTCTTGATCCAGCCGTTTCGGAGGGTGCGGGCAAAAAACAACATGACACAAAATTTGTATATATAGAGATATTTACCATGACATTCTTACGAGTTTGTTGGGTTTTAATATAACTGTTGAAAGTCGTATTAGAAGGAAATAAGATATCGAGTAGCAACACGCCATCGATAGACGCAGGAAACTTACCAAATGTTCTTCGATAGAATTTTTGTCTTTATTGTACAATCGTATTTTTTGTTTTGCGACAATGGCAGAAGTGTTTGCGACAATCGCAGCAGTTTTTGCAAAAAAAAAAATGTATTTTTTCAAAATTTGAGCATGCAATTTCATCATATTATGACATACGTTCCGGTCATCTTTTACATATTTCTAGCTGGCAGCAACTATGGCCTTGAAGTAGTTTGAACAACAAACTGCTGAAGTTAAACATTGGCAGTACTGAATTGAATTGTATCCTGAAGAGTGCTCGAACGACGCAGATCAATCTATTTGCGCTTCCTCATTGCCCCATCGTACCTGTTTAATGGAGTCAGTATTTTATAGCCTCCTTCTAGGATCTCCGGCAATCTCCTTTGGTGTCTTCGGTGTTCTCATGCGCGCTATCTGCACACTTCCATCGCGCACTCCAGAAATGTCTGGACATTAATCTATTTGTGTTCGGGGAGGCCACCTTTATCTTGTCTCAATCGGTTCTGTGCGGTCTACGCTGTGCGCTATGTCTGAAGATTCCTGATTCCACCGAAGTTGAATGGGCAGGGATGGGGGGGGGGGCTAGGCGAATAAGTGGGAATCGTCAACTGAAACTCACCGGGCGTGTGACTCACTGGCGCGACCACACATCATCGATCACTCCTGCATCGATCACGCAAAGGGTATGCACACACACACACACACACCACATTTGTTTTGATTGATTGATTCGCTGGCGCTGAGAGATCGGACCACAAGGCTCGGGAAGCAAAAGAGGAACCGGGAATAAAGGGACAACTCACGCGTAACCAGAAAGGAAGAAAAAAAGGCTCACAAACAATTCGTTCTGTGGAGGCGAAGGAGGAGACCTAGCACAAGGGGCACCAATCGGACCATCTAAAGTGGCAGAAGTGAAGCGCACAGAGGGAAACAAAGGCGGGGAACCGGAGGACACTGGAGCGAGTCCCAAAAGGACAGTGAAGTGATACACACGGCCTAACAAACAATGACAATAGACACGGGACAGGTGAAAGAATGGGAGGCTGAAAAGCAGAAGAACGACAGAAACACGAGTAAGAGACGAAGCGGCTCTTGTACCGCACCGTCCAAGAAGACAATGCGGGAGAAGAAAAGGTCGGAAGCGGGAAAGAAGAAGTAAACAAATAACTACAAATCAATTATCGACGAATTTTCATTGATTCATTTGAGAAAAGGGCGCAACAGCAGAGCCCGGCGTTCCCGAGGGATTCCGGGTGCATGCAAGCGGGAAGTCTACAGGGCAGGGTGAGTAGGGAGTGGTGGAGTGTAGAATAGACGATCTTCCTTTAAACGAGACACACAAAGCGCAAAATCTCGAAAATACCGAAGCTCTAAACCAAATGGAGCATCCGAAATGCAGAGATAGAGAGAGAGAGAGACAGAGACAGAGCGTGAGAGAGAGAGCAAGAGAGAAAGAGAGAGAGAGAGACAAACAAGGGCACAGTCAACGAAAAAAAACGGCATGAAAATCAAACTAAACAGGCGCACCGAAACGAACATCATCATCATCATCATCAAGAACAGGACTATCAGCCGCCGTGTTCAAGCTCATGTTTATCACAGTGAATTATGCGCCCCCGAGGTAACTGATATTAGGAGCATGAAGATGGTTTTTATTGGCGTTGGCTTGCCCTTCCCCGCAACGATCTGGAACTTGTGCGAACAGCACGCCTCGCACAGAGTGCACAAGAAGCTTTGCACGAAGTTGAAGACACTTCGCCTTACACCGGACAGCGGAGCACAACCGTGCCCATTGTGGAGAGAAACAAGACGCGCGGCATACAGACACTTTTAATACACACGATTTCAGCACACCGTGCAGGAAATGACGTTCAAGGGTCTTGCGTTGGTGGTTTCCTAACGGTCCCCCCACTGACCGGAGTGGCGAGCGATATCTTCGGAGCACGTGGAATGTGGCTGTGAGTTTGGGTACGGGAGAACAAATGTAGAACAAAGCGGGAAGAAACTGTGCCCCAACAATCTTGGGCCACCTAACGCGCGCACGCCAGAACATTGCCTGATGTTCTCTTCTCGACCTCAAACAGTGCCAAAAATGAAGAGGCTAGTCCTACACTGCCAGTGGAAGATGCAATGGCAATGGAGCTGAAGTACGGGGACTTTCCGCACTGTGAATCAGGGCTGTAAAGTGTCCGGCAAGCCTTGGCAGTAATTGGCTCGGAACGGTGGGTTGTAATGTTGTTGGAAATGTGATCGATTTAACGTGCCATCTTCTTTATCTCCAGAGCACTCTCTGAAAGCTTCAAAATTCGACACGAATTGATTTGTACCAAGTCGGTTTGTCTGCTTCCAGTGGCAACTCTGAATGGTACCATACACATTTGCTTAAATGAAGAAGTAGATGTTAAACGGTACAAAAAAAAGGCTAGTCCTTGGGGCTGCTACTTCTAGTTGCATCAAGAACCCGAATTGAATTGACAGCAGTCTCAAAACAAACTATTACATAAAACAGTACCTAACAAACAAATCAATGATTGCATGATGACTTAAAATAATGAATTAATAGATTTCTAAATCAATAAATGCACTAATAAATAACAAACATAAAAAGAACATATACAAACAAAAGTTTACGTATAAAAAATCGTAAGCAGCTTTCAGACAAGGTAATAAAAATGTAATCAATCAAAAGCACATCAAACAGAAATGAAGATCATCGCAAATATTTAATTAAAAAATCAAATGCATAAATGATAAAATACAGCTGTATTCTACCGGGGCTAAATAATGCAATGCTGTTTACCCAAACAATTGTCCCCTTCCATCTTCCATCTCTGCTTACACAAGCAGTACGTATACAGGATCATGAACTGCCATAAGTGCAAGCTGTGAAATTCGCAGGGCGAAAGCAAACACAAACTATTTACATAGCTACGTGATGGATGGGACCTATTGGCAGAGGCTCGCGCAACAGCGCGCAACAATGTGACTCGAGAACGGGCGACGAAGGCGCCCTTTATCCCCCTCCTACCCGGCCTTCACTATTTGGCAGCATAAACCAAACGACTGCTTTCGGTACGCGTTTCTTTTAGCTTAGTTTTGTTCTTCTTTCGATCCGAACGATGCAAAATGCCTTAATAACCCCACGCTAAGCAGCCCCTTGACAGTGTAACACTGTACAAGGCCGCATGGGCAGTGCCACATGAATCGCGTGTCGATGGCGCGAAGGACCGTGGGAAGCGCGGGGAAAGCCAGGGAGCACTGTGTGTGTGTGTGTGTGTGTAGGTGTGTGAGTGTGTGGAAGAAAATAAAATACAAAAT
The DNA here is from genome assembly GCF_016920715.1 of Anopheles arabiensis. Lineage (NCBI taxonomy): Eukaryota > Metazoa > Arthropoda > Insecta > Diptera > Culicidae > Anopheles > Anopheles arabiensis. Next base: position 11,698,122 of record NC_053519.1, read on the forward strand.
AAAAGCGACAGCCAACAACAAGCTACAAATTAATTGATCCCTGTTTACAGAGGTAACCAACCATAAAGTTAGCGCAGCAACGCCAGCACCGACGCGGCGCACTAAATGGTGTGAGGTGAAAAGCAGACGATTGAAGGAGATTGTGTGTTCTGTTTTATTTTTCTTGCTTCAGTTGGTCTGTGTGTGTTTTTTTCGTTTGAAGATTCGGAACGTCGACTTATGATGATGAACGAAGTAACAAAAAAAAAAAAAGCACACACAAAAACCTTTCGGAGGCTGGAACGGGGGCGTACATGGGAGTACACAAAAGAAGCCCGCAGCAGCCACTGTCCAAAAGGGATGATGAGATGAGTCCCGGAGCCCCGAAAGGAGTCAAGCATTTGGGACCACCGGCTCTTTTTTTCCCCTGTTGTGTTACTCTTTATCTGTTCGCTGTCGTGTTTTGTTAAACCGTTTTCGTTACTTCTTGTTGTTATGAATATTTCATTCTTTTTTTTACGAAGTGATAACTAACTAAATCAGCTCTAACGACCACCGAAGGCCGGCGGAAAGAAAATAGCGGAAGAAACAATGCAACTAGAAAAGAGAAAGAGAGAGAGAGACCGCGAGAAACACAGACACGGGAAAGGTGAAATAAAACGAAAGAGGAGACAAACGTTTGAACCAAAAAAAAAAAAATAAATAAATAAAAATAAAATCAAACCCTTGTGCACGCGGCAGACGGTTCTGACGGACATTCAAGGATTTCTGCTGGTCCGAAACAAAAGGTGGCTGAAGGCGTCCACCAGAAGGGAAGCAAAAACTACTGAATGAAGAGGATTTAGGGATTGCCGGTCGCCCCAAAAAAAAAAAAAAAAAAAAAAAAACACGAAAAAACAAGCTGAGGTCCACTTCATCGCGACGGCTATTGTTAGGTAGTTCCTGGGTCGGTGGTAGCACCGTTGGTGGCTATCGTTTGCACCCGCTGACAGTGGTAGAATGATGTTTTGCCCCCTTCTGGTCCACCGGTTTGATCTGTTTTACCTTTCATCTCTCTTGGTTAGTTGCCTTTGGTGGATGTAACTTATTGATTCGACTCTCCCAGCCGGCTAGTCTGTCAGGGACACAGTCCGGCAGACGGGAGGGTAGGTGTCTTTAAATCTATAGGACGCTGCCAAACGCCAGCCGGATGCAGGCCACCGGAACATGCGCCTTTATCATTTACAACTTTCTTACTTTTTCGATAAGAAAAGGTGTTTTCTTCTACGATCCTACATCCTATGCAACACCGGTACAGGTGAAGGAGGTCGCTCCGCAGAGAAGATGGAGAAATGATACTTTGAAAATTACTATTCTTAAGATTTTCTAGCATATGTTCTAGCAGCGTGTAGCGTGTTCGTGCTGTTTTTACTGCAATTCAGTACAATTTGACAAAACAAATTTTGGACCGAAAATTTTATAATCTTTTCAGTAAAAAGCATGTTTATTTAATCATTCTGTTTATTTAATTTAATCATTTGTCTACAAACAACGATCCATATTAAATTCGTTTATTTTTTCTGTTTGAATTAGGTTATAGTACTTTTATTAAACTTAAAACGTAGAATCAAAATGATTTAATATTTGTTTTTCAATACAAGAATATGTAAGCTTCTGAAAAAAATCAATCATTCATGAACTAATCTACATGATCGAGCTTACGATGATTCGACGTTACATATTTTTCAGTCTGAAATAATCTAGGCTGAACATATGATCAAAAATGCAAACTAACCATGTGGTTTTCATGGAATGTTGACATAATTTAATGACATTACAGCCAACAAGTGTCAAACTCCATATCCTCCATAAAAGATGGATATAATCGTAATACCCTCTATTACTGATTGTTCAGTAATTGGTAGCGATTAGAAAATGACGCAATAATCTCTATAATAAAATTCTGATTAAGGCTGATTAGAATTATTTTCCATTCGTTGCCTGGATGCTTTTATTCAGTTTACATCCATACAATGGGCAACCACATCGATTATGGAAAAGGCAACGCCTGCATAGATTTTATTATTTTGAAAGGTAAGTCGAAGAACAATACAAAATGACAGTCACAATTCAGTAGACTAACGCCTTTCAATGGTTTTCCGAGTGTTTCCATACATGGGGCTAACTTTTAGCTTAAACATAGCTCATAAATATCATCTAGGAGGAAAGTTTCCCAAAAAGTGGTTCCAGGAACTGTCCAGGAAGCCTCAAAATTATTATTCAGGTGTCTTACTGTAGGTGGATGCCGCTGTAGGTTCGGATGTTTGGAAATGTGACAACATTTCTACGAATAAGTTACTGCAAAAAATAACCATGCCCTTCTATACAGGCTTTCGAGACTTATGAAATACCACGCAGCCGGATAGTCAATCCATGCTTATGGCGACGGTAAATATGAGGCATTAACCCAGTTCGAGCATGTTTTAAGTAAGGATGTTCCGCACTGTTATCGTCAACTCGCACTGACGATAACAGTGTGGAACACAACAATGCAAAATAAAAAGGAAAATGATTGGACTGGATAGTTCCATGACTAAAAAAGGGAATCCTTTATGAGATCAAGGACCAGTATGGGTTTAGGATAAGTTCCAGTACCGGTAGGTGCATGTTATAGGATATGTATGGGGTCAGGATCAGTTCCAGAACTGTTATGGGTTCAGTGTAAGTTCTGGTATGAGTTCGAGATCAATTTTAGTGTTCGTACAGCTTTTGGAGCAGTTCCAGGATCGGTATAGAGTCAAGACTAATTCTAAGGCAATTCTCGATATAGGATGGGGATCAACTCCACGAGCGGTATGATGTCAGGACCAGTTAAAGGATCAATAAGGGATTAGGATCAATTCCAGAGCTAGTGTATGTTTATAACTAATTCTAACACCTGTACGGTATTGAAGTTACTTCCAGCATCAGTATGAAATCTGTAAAATTCCAAGATCGACATGCGTTCGGGATCAGTCCCAGGATCGGTGTGGGTTCTAAAACAGTTTCCACAAGAACAGGAACAGGTATACAGGGTTCTAAGGGTTACAGGAACAGACGTTGTATTTTTAAAAATCCTTTGCAAGCATCCTAAAACTACTAAATCTCTTAAAATTAGCTTGTATAATCCTGTAACCGAGCCAAATTAACTAATACCTATAATACTAACAGCAAATATTTTACACATTCAGTAATAATTGAGTAATTTTATCTATGAATATCCACGAAACGACAAATAGTTCACTGACACTTGGAAGATTTTCAGTAAAATTCTGTATTAGTAAAAGGCGGGAGAAACTTTACAGTGCAAGAAGAAAAATTAAAATAGCGAAGAATACGATATTAATTTACAAAGTTTTCCAAGTCACGGTGTTATTGTGACTTGTTTAACCTAAAAAAAAATATGGTGACAAAATGTTATTCCACATCTCTCGGAACTTTTCAATTATGATAATTTGTAAATTTTTAAGTATGATTTTTAACACTTCAACGGTCTATTGCCATTTTTTAAGGGGGTTTGAAGCCGGATCTCATCACCCGTCTATCGTTGAAGTGTTGAAAATCATGCTGAAGAAATTGGGGATTACAGTTCCGCCGTTTGACAGCTCGAGTGCGTGAAACTTCATATATCAAAAATAGGCAACACATATTTTTTCATATGGACTTTCACGCAATCTCTGATATAACAACGTTCTTCTAAGCGCTCATTGTTTTACTTACCAGTCCACTACAACCTTAAGATAGTAAACAAGAAATCTCTTTATGGAACGTACTAATCTCAATTAATTGATTAATTGATTGATTAAGTAACTCAGCATATTGATAATCAAAATATTAAATTTTTTAGGATTGCAAGTAACATTAGGAAGAAAGACGCACGAAAAGGAATTCAATGAATAAATACATCAGGAATGAGCGACATCTTCAAATGATTAAAAAATTGACCGATAATTATTTTTAAATCAACCGCATTTAGCTATCCTTGTATTAATGTTAACTTTAGTAACATCTCAATGCGTAAAACATTACTGCTCCGGTCAGTAGGATAAAATTACAATAGGTTATTCTCATGCTCCCAATATCCAACACACACCACGATTTTGGTGGCAGTGGAAACCCAAAAACAAAATATGTTCGTAACCGAACGTAATTTTCCTTACCCATAAGCGTCACACAGCAAAACGGTTGGCGACAGTTCTGCCACCATATCGAAATGACCAGCCACGTTTAACATCCCAGACCCATGTCGTACCCATGTTGGTGGAGCGTACTAGCATAAGCAACCTAAGCCTGACGGCAAGAACGTCACCGAACGGAGGTTGTCTCGCCAAAAAAAAAAAAAAAGAAATGAAATAAAATCGTGCAGAGTGTAAATGAAGTACCGACCGAATGGGCTGATGAGTTGATGAGAAAAGAAACGAACCGAACCAAGGTAAGGGCCGCGCAAAAAAGCGCAAAAGTGATGAGGAGCAGCAAACTGAGAAGACCTCCCGCCTTGCGTAAAATGGTCACACGTTTTTGGTACTGGTCTTCGCAAAAAAAAAAAAAATAGCCCCAAAACTTTAACGCTGAGCAAACTCATCCGCGAAAGAATGTTTCCCATTCTGGTGCGGGATTTTTTTTTGCGTGCCTTCACATGCATCGCTTGCACGATGGCCACTTAGACCGCTTACGATTTCCAAATTAGTGTTTGAGCTAATTCGCGGCTTTTGACACAGCTGCACGTGCAGTACTGGATGCGAGAGGCCGATGACGAAGCGATCGGGTTTTAAGCACGCCCTTGCATCCCATTGTAAGGATAGTGTGCCCGTAGGGGTAGGCCGCGGAGGGACAAAACACAGCACCAGGACCTGCTGGAGAAGGAGCCGCACTTAATAGCTTAATTAAAAAAACATTAAAGCTACCATTAATCGCCTTTGAAACGGCTCGATCGATCCAGAATGCGTGCGGTGGATAATTTCGGAACAACCGTATCAACGCGCGTCGCGGATGCTGCCGCCGATGATGGTGGGGCGATCGGTCCCGCCGCTGCTAGTGTGCTGCTTCCGAGCGGCGGCTCCCAAAACAACCCCCTCGACGAAAACAGAACAACCAAATCGGTCGGCTGCTATTAAAATTAATGATTTGTATGTCTCCGTCCACGCTCTCGGAGGTGTTTTACGGCTCGAGAGCACACCTTTACACGGGTGCTGTGAAGTCGCTATGACAAGCCCAGGGTGGCGCAGCAGCACTTTGGCGGCTTGCCTCCTCCTCCCCCCCCCTCTCCCTCTCGGGCCGTCCATCTCCGCTCGTTCTGGCTGCCTTTTGGTTGGGTGCAAGACCGTCCGGTCGCAGCGGGAGCCCACTGGATGTGACGGGCATGAAAGGACCGTCATCGCCGTTTGAAAGGTTCCCAAACGTTCATCCCCCTTATCGCCCTCCTCATCCCTCTGGCCCGGTGGCCGCCACCGCTCCTCCGGCTTTTCCGATGTCGCGAGATGGCGTCCTGCCCTTTTTGTTCAGCCCCGGGGACAGGCAATCCGCTAACGAGAGAACCAAAAGCGACAGTGGAAAAGTGACCACACATTGGAAAGTGGTAAGTGTTAGAGTAGAAAAGCAGCAAAACGGCACTACAGAACAACAAAAAAGAGAGAGAGAGAGAGAGAGAGAGAGAGAGAGAGAGAGAGAGATAGACTAAACTAAGGCATTTGAGGTAGGAAATCAAAAGCAGCGCAAAATCGAACGAAAACACCACACCGGCAAACGAAGTAACAGTGCCGCTTGTTCTGCTAAGAGAATGGAAAAGAAGTAAATGAAATAAAGCAATGAATGGCAGTGAACGAGCGAAGAAAATAAATGAACATGAACGCAGAAACGCAGAGAGAGAGAGAAAGAAAAAAAAACGCACTGACACAACTTGAGAACCGAAACAAGAGCATCAATAAAAGCGCAAGCGAAGTGGAAATAATAAGCAGCAAAACATTAGATACAACATTAAAAAAAAAAACCAATCCCAAGCGGGGCAGACCGAAAGCAGGGGAAGCAGGGTCGTTCAATTGCCAGGGAGCAAAAGCGACGCACAAAGCAAACAGTGTAGTGCTGCCCGCCGCTGGCAGGCTGTCCATGGTGGTCGTAAAAATCCAGCGCAGGCGGAGATGCGCGTGAAGGAGGGAGTGTGTGTGTGTGTGTGAGAGAGAGAAAAAGAGAACCAGGAATAACCTTAAGCACATAATTGAGTTATCACACGGTTAAACTGTGCACTTACACCGTACTCCGACCTGTGCGGGGTGGTGGTGAGGGATCTCAAAAAGTAAAGTAAAAAAAAAACAATAACAATAACAAATACAAAGACCTGTTGCATCACACTCTTTCGCGCTCTTTCTCTCTCCCTCTCTCATACTCTTTCGCACTGCCCCATCCACACTACTCATCAATGTGCTCGGGCAGCGTCTCATCAGCGGCTTCGATGTGAAGTTTATTATTTCAAGCACTTGCGCACAATCCTTAAACGTGTGTTCCCGGGCGGCCGCCCATGTACTGCCGCAGTGTGCGCAGAAGCGCCTTCCTCACCATCCCCCTCCCAACCCCTTTATTCTTTTCTTCAAGAGGAAGAGGGGGGGATTGGCGTGAAAAGCAGTTTTGTTACGTTCTCTCGCTTTGATTCTGGGCGATCGACCCAGGACGATTGTGTCCTGGGACACACACGCGCTAGCGCACGTCCGCTAGGAAGCGGTGGGGTGTGGAGAGGGAGCGGCAAATAGAGAGGGGAAAAGAGAGAGGGCAGCTCTAGTAAACTAGTTGGCATCGGCACCAGTGATCACACGCAGCGTTACCCGGGCCAGCGGCTAGAGAACGCCAGGGCAAGGATGACACTCTCTTTGATTCATTTATTCAATTTGTTAGCAGAATAATGAAATTTTATCTGTTTTTTTTTTGTTTTTTGTTTTTGGTTCACTTCGGTCTCGCACCTCTTCCTCAGGCAGGGTGTATATGGCAGGGAGACGATTTAGTACAGCGCCGGAGGAAAACTTGTACATACACGCTGCATCTCGTCATCTTCGCTTGTACGTTAGTGTTTTATTACTGTTTCTTTTCTCTCTTTCTTTTCAATCTTTCTCTCTTCCCTCTTTTTCTGTCTCGTTTTTCTCTTTGTACTGTTTTTACCTTTATACTTGATCATTCTTACCATTTTTAACATTCTTTCAACATTTTGTTGTTGTTGTTTCCCCTTTGCCTCTGTTTGGATTCTGTCGGTTTTTGTGATGGTTTCTTTCCTTTTTTTGTGAGTGTCATTTATGTTTCCCACTTGTTTAGTTTCTATTTTGTTGACCCTGCCTTCCCTTCCATGACAGGCTGCCACCATCCTGCCAGTGCCATTCCTTGGTTCCAGCTTTTCCTAATCTCCTTAGATTCTCTCTCTATCTCTCTCTCTCTCTCTCTCTTTCACTCGCTCCTTGAATCCGATCTTGACCGCCATCGTCAGCACCTTGGTTCCTAGCGCGTTCTGCCGTGGTAATTCGGAAGATCTACTAATAGAGATATACATACGTACGTACCCCGGGAGCACCCGGCCACGGATGGCAGGCAGAAGAACAGCGAACGGTAAGGGTTTGGTTCTATCGGATTCCACCGGTCCAACATGGGGCATGGGACGTGGGTTTTTCTACACTCTTTTTAACTACACAATTTTCGGTCGCCCGCTCTTTGATGGTCTCGCACCGGTGTGGACAGTGTATTTGGGTATGTGTGTGTGTGTGTGTCTGTAATATAGATATGATCGCATGTAACCGCATATTCTACCCAAAGGCACATAACGCGACAACAACAACAAGAGAAAAGAAATCAAAAACAATAAACGCTGCGTCAAACTATAATCCCATTCCCTTTCTCCAGCTCCGGCGCGTCTACCTCTCTACGTCTCGCCTCGGCTTGCTAGCAGCGCTGCTTGGGTTTTGCGGTCTTCATCCCTCACCTACACTGCGCTCCATTTACCAGATCGTCGTATCTTTTTATTTCCCTCTCGTTCAGCAAACACAGTCCATATCGCATACACACTCACAACGTATGCTTGTCCCGGGATGCGGGAGAGGTTTTGCTGCCGGTGCGACGTCACGATAAAGATCGTCGTTCTCGGGCGCTCGCAATAGAATTTAGAAGCAATGCACATCGGAACGACAAGATGTTACCAGATTTATGATCTTGAAATAGGGTTGAAAGGGGGGTGGAGGTTGGCGGAAGACGGCGCCGCCATACCGTTGATAGAAGGCAAAAACAAACCCCCTTGGGTAACTGCATCAGTACAGCTGGCCCCGCTGGTAGCTAATTTGCAGTTCGTCGAATCTGAGGAACACCCCCCTCGAGGGTAACTCGACACGCGATAATTGGCGCCCATATCGCACCGAGAGCATCGCGGGTGTGCGGAAGATCAATTAATGACCGTGTAACCCGACTCGACCGGCAGCTACCTTTCCGGTCGGGCCCTGTACCGGATACTCGTACCCAAGACGGGTACACATTAGGACGGTGAAGCCTGGGTCCTGAGGATAATCGCGCACGCTTCACTTACCGCCCACAATCAAACAGGTAGGATGATAGATAGGATATTGGGGAGGGGGAGTAGACAGAGGATAGTGGTGGAGGGGAGTATGAAAGTGTCCGGAGAGAATAAATTTGTAGGTTCGTTACTATGCCCGTTCCAAAAGATTGCCTAAAAGACGTCAGTGTCAAGTTTCGGGGATATGCGGCTGTCTCGGTTTTTTTTTCTGTGTAGTTGTAGTTGCTTTTGCTTAGCCCACTTCCCAAGATACCGGTCGAAAAAGATCCGGGATCATCCGGCAGCTTTCAAGCTGCAATTAGGACCGGGATAATCCTCGGATTGTGCACTATGCCACTTCCAGCAGCTATTGGTTTGTGCTAACCAACACAATGCATACCGTTGCTGAGCGCTTAACGTTAAATCTGCCAATATTTGGCCTAATTTTTGCTCTTTTTTGTTATTGCTCTTTACTATGACGGCTTAAAAGGATTGATCAATACCAAATACCGAGTACCTCTATTTTTCAGTTAGGTCTCACCAAGCATTATCAAGCTTTGGGATTTAAACACTTAAAAAAATAATGCACACATCACAGTTAAAACAAAAGCCGTCAACGGACATTACGCATAATCGAAAAGCTAGTTGATTTTATTTTTTAACTAATTTTAACTAAATCACTAGATTTTGTGATTTAGATATTCTGTTTCAGATCTCAGTAGTTAAAATTACCGAGACATCGCTTTGATTATTGTGTTTGCCGAGATTCGGTCACCCGTCATGTAAGTTTACATCTTGCGAGTAGAACGCAGGTGTAGCTTTTTGGATACACAAATTAAAGGCAGCATCTATTCGACATCCAGGAGCAAA